>NC_092180.1:615000-622500 GCF_043641665.1 Enoplosus armatus
TGAGTCCACTGATTTTAGCAATGAGGTTTGTGAAAGAAGCTCCAACAGCAGAGACACAGAAAGAGGCAGCACCTGCATTCAACATCTGCTGCTTCACAGCTGGAAGGCAGAACATCAACTACATCAACTGGACCTGAACTCCTGAGACCTGCAGGTAAGACCGAGACGGGGTCTTCTCAGGTGTCCATAGATTTACTGGAAAACCACAATCACCATGGCAACCACACACACTGAACTGGACAACATCACACACAGTTTAACCTGGAGAATCCCCCACCAACCCAACACACACACACATCCCATCATCCTCTGCAGCAGCTGGATACTTCAGTCGTGCCTTCATCATGAAATCAGCTGGTGGGGGTTATAAACATTCATCTTATACAGCTACAGCACACGGACGAGGGGGGGGGGCAGGAGGAGAGACGTGTACTCACCAGTAGAGCATGTCAGCCTCCCCAGGACTGGGGGAGGAACAAGGGAGGAGAAGAAGAGAAAAGACGAAGGAGGAGAGAGAGAAAGATTAGAGCAACAGACATTATAATGTTATAATGCAGACAGACAGGCAGGCAGACAGACAGGCAGGCAGACAGACAGACAGAGAGCAGCCAGACGGAGCAGACAGACGGAGCAGACAGACAGGAAGACAGACAGACAGAGAGCAGCCAGATGGAGCAGACAGACAGACAGACAGGCAGGCAGACAGACAGACAGAGAGCAGCCAGACGGAGCAGACAGACAGACAGGCAGGCAGACAGACAGACCAGAGAGACAGGCAGACAGACAGGAAGACAGACAGAGCGCAGCCAGACGGAGCAGACAGACAGGCAGGCAGGCAGGTAGGCAGACAGACAGACAGAGAGCAGCCAGATGGAGCAGACAGCCAGACAGACAGACAGGAAGACAGACAGACAGAGAGCAGCCAGATGGAGCAGACAGACAGACAGACAGGCAGGCAGGCAGACACAGACGGAGAGCAGCCAGACGGAGCAGCCAGACGGAGCAGACAGACAGGAAGACAGACAGACAGAGAGCAGCCAGATGGAGCAGACAGACAGACAGACAGACAGGCAGGCAGGCAGACAGACAGACAGACAGAGAGCAGCCAGACGGAGCAGACAGGCAGACAGACAGAGAGCAGCCAGACGGAGCAGACAGACAGACAGACAGAGAGCAGCCAGATGGAGCAGGCAGACAGACAGACAGACAGACAGACAGACAGACAGAGAGCAGCCAGATGGAGCAGACAGACAGACAGACAGACAGGCAGGCAGGCAGGCAGACAGACAGACAGAGAGCAGCCAGACGGAGCAGACAGGCAGACAGACAGAGAGCAGCCAGACGGAGCAGGCAGACAGACAGACAGAAAGACAGACAGACAGGCAGTTCTTCTTCACTGTTTTTATCAAACTGAGAAGTCAAATGTGTCCCAGCTGATGGAAAGAACATTTAATCAGACAAACATCTCCAGCCTCATTCTGTTGACTCACAGCACAAACAGCCGACTGTCGAGTATAAACTGGTAAAACTCCACGTGGACACCAGTGAAACCAGTTAATCTAGTCTCTTAAATCGGTGTATGTGACAACTATAAACAAAATACTTGTGGCTGCCATAGCACATTACCATGGTTACCATTACCACACACACCACTGTCCCAGTTCATCAGATTCACTTACTTGAAACTGGTTTTAGTCTCCGTCTTGATGCTGGACTGCTCCGGGTTCAACTGGGACGAGTTGTCCTGGTGAGAGAAGTCTGAGGAAGACGAGCTGCAACACACACACACACACACACACACACACACACACACACAGAATGAGTGACGCCAAGAATGGAGAGAGTAAAGACTAAGTTCCTAAACAGAATTTTCTGCCAGTTCATTCCACTGCTGCTGGCTCTGTGTGTGTGTGTGTGTGTGTGACTCTGTGTGTGTGTGACTCTGTGTGTGTGTGTGACTCTGTGTGTGTGTGTGTGTGTGTGTGTGTGTGTGTGTGTGTGTGTGACTCTGTGTGTGTGTGTGACTCTGTGTGTGTGTGACTCTGTGTGTGTGTGTGACTCTGTGTGTGTGTGTGTGTGACTCTGTGTGTGTGTGTGACTCTGTGTGTGTGTGTGTGTGTGTGTGTGTGACTCTGTGTGTGTGTGTGTGTGTGTGTGTGTGTGTGTGTGACTCTGTGTGTGTGTGTGACTCTGTGTGTGTGTGTGTGTGTGTGTGACTCTGTGTGTGTGTGTGACTCTGTGTGTGTGTGACTCTGTGTGTGTGTGTGACTCTGTGTGTGTGTGACTCTGTGTGTGTGTGTGTGTGTGTGTGTGTGTGTGTGTGTGTGACTCTGTGTGTGTGTGTGACTCTGTGTGTGTGTGTGTGTGTGTGTGTGTGACTCTGTGTGTGTGTGTGACTCTGTGTGTGTGTGTGACTCTGTGTGTGTGTGACTCTGTGTGTGTGTGTGACTCTGTGTGTGTGTGTGTGTGTGTGTGACTCTGTGTGTGTGTGTGACTCTGTGTGTGTGTGTGACTCTGTGTGTGTGTGTGTGTGTGTGTGTGTGTGTGACTCTGTGTGTGTGTGACTCTGTGTGTGTGTGTGTGACTCTGTGTGTGTGTGTGTGACTCTGTGTGTGTGTGACTCTGTGTGTGTGTGTGTGTGTGTGTGACTCTGTGTGTGTGTGACTGTGTGTGTGTGTGTGTGTGTGTGTGACTCTGTGTGTGTGTGTGACTCTGTGTGTGTGTGTGTGTGTGTGTGTGACTCTGTGTGTGTGTGTGTGTGTGTGTGTGTGACTCTGTGTGTGTGTGACTCTGTGTGTGTGTGACTCTGTGTGTGTGTGTGTGTGTGTGACTCTGTGTGTGTGTGACTGTGTGTGTGTGTGACTGTGTGTGTGTGTGTGTGTGTGACTCTGTGTGTGTGTGGACGACAGGCTGGCTCCTACCTTTCAGCATCCAGAAAAATCAATTAATTAAAAATAATGATCCCACTCTTCAACCAAAATAGAAATCTCTCCACAGGTCAGAGGTCAGAGGTCAACAGCTCAGGGGTCAGTGTGCACCATGTGACATTAAAATTCATGTGACAATACATTAAGTGGTTCTGTTGATAATGAATGGTGATGCTGAAGTACCCAGCATGGCCAAAAGTATGTGACAGAGTAACATGTGACTGACACCATGTTGGTGCTGCTCTAACAGCCTCCACTCTGCTGGTTGAACCTGCTGCAGGGACAGCACCAGACCAGAAGTACACTTAAGTATGTGGGCAGGACCGGCCACGTAATAATATGGAGTATGTATGCAGAAATTACATATTAAATGATTAATCACGATTATCACGTCAGTCAGTTAGTCCGTCCCCTCAGGACAAACTGCAGCCTGTAGGGGGCGCTACCAGGAGCAGGTCTGAGGTCAGTCTCTGTGTTACAGACCTGCAGGCAGCTGAAGGCTCCTCAGAGATGGAGCTGGTTTTTGAGAAGAGCCTGGACTTCCTGCTCAGACCCAGAGCTGACATGTGGTGGCTGAGGAAAGAGCGACTCCTAGTGGTCGAGAGACACCACAGCAGAACGGAGAGGGGGGGGGGCAGAGACAGAGAGAGACAGAGAGAGAGACACACAGAGAGACAGACAGAGAGAAAGAGAGAGACAGCAACAGAGAGACAGACAGAGAGAAAGAGAGAGACAGCGACAGAGAGACAGCGACAGAGAGACAGACAGAGAGAGAGACAGAGAGAGAGACAGAGAGAGAGACACCAGTGATTACATCAGAGACAGTAACCCAACACCAAGTCACCTGAAATAAGTACAGCAGAACCAGAACCAGAACCAGATCCCAGACAGACATGCAGAGAGAGAGCCCACACTGTTCCTCTTATGTAATCAAAGCTGCAGCTAACAATCATGTTTATTGATTATATATCGGTCTTCTTCGTTCACCAGATATATTATCAAATAGCTGATGGTCCATTTTTTATTGATCCACTGATCGATTAACTGACCTTCATCGTTTCAGCTCTTCATGTCATCATCGACACTCCAACCACTCACATAAAATAACAAGTAACAGTTCCTTCAGTGAGCCAGATTTATTGTTTCAGGTACATATTTAATCAGATTATTTTCAGCAACTGTTTCTGAATGTTTGAGTTGAATTATGTCTAAATCGAAAACTAAACTTTAATAGATCAATTTGAGGATTCGATACTGATTGGATTAAAGCCTTAAAGAAGTGACAGGCTTTATGCTGTTTATGGGCATAAATAAACAAATATTGTGAAACAGGGTCCGTTAATGAAGCACAGCATTCCTGTAATACTGTATGAATGTTTGAATGTGACTCCTTTAAAATCCTGTGGCCCTAAATAACTATCATAACCATAACGAGACCAAACATGAGCAGAATCGTTCTTCACGTTCCCACTGAGGACAAACATTCCTGCTGGTTGAACTCAGAGAAAAGCTGTTTCCAAATAAAACACGGCCCCCCGTCCGCCGGCCTAAACTTGGTCAAGCTCAGAGAGCGGCAGCAGAGGGCGGCCGGCCGACCGCCACACCGGGTTGTTTCTGTCTGATTGTTCTGCCTACAGATGACAACATGTTACAACATGTAAATGGACTGAGCTTCATTTTCAGCTTCACTCTTTGCTCGTCTTCAGCGTAATCATGAAGGCTTCGTCATGTTTTCCTTCTCAATAGTTAGTGCTCTCCACGGACCTCCGTTACTTCCACCATCAACTGATTTATTTCCTTTACCTCTAATGCTCCAACATCCGGGGGGTCACGTCCCCAACATTAGATCAAATATGGAACTTGCTCAATAATTGTGACAAGGTGCATCATCAGATCATCAGCTGTTTATTCAGCATTAACGCCTGCTGCTGCAAGTTGCTACGTGTCAACACAGACGCTGCGCTTCGCTCGAAGGTGTTTTGGGTCCGTTCTGACGACCCAGACGAGTTTCAGTTATCAGTAAAGTGTGCCAAAGGTTGGGTGAGAATTCCTCTGGAAGCCAGCTTTCATGTTAAATGATGTGCTGACCTATCATTAGGCCTGCAGTGAGTATCAGGCTGAGCCCTCTGACAGGAAACACAATCTCCAACTCTGATGTAACGTACCTGTAAGCTCTCACCCAATCAAAGAGCAGATACTCGGCAGCTTGGCCCAGCCTACCATGGACATGGTATCTGCTCAGGTTAAACTACAGTGGCCGGCCACACTGGCTTGTTTAGGCATCTGAATCTGAATCTGAATCTGAAGACCATGAGGGACCATCAGTGTTTGTCTTGTTCAATTTCAATCCATTTCAATTCATTGTATTGGTCACAAGCAATCATAAAAAGGTACAATCACAGGGAAGTCTTGCTCGTCTTACCAATAGTCACTAGTTAGCATCCCTCAGGAAGGTTACATTCACTTCTTTCTACAACATCACCAGCTAACAACATGTTAAGCTGCCTTCACTGGTAAGTAAGACTGAATATACAGAGAAATTACTGTGTGCATGAGTGTGCAAACTGGAGCCTGCTTCCTCCACAGACCATGTAAGTTACACCAAACACAGCTGGATAAACCGCTAATCGCTCTCCTCATACAGTCGAAATAATAAAACAGTAAATATCTCATAATATTCAGGCTGTTAAAATGTCTTTTCCATTGTTTTTACTTTTTGTGGCTTCTTTAGTTAAAAAGATCCTTGCAGAAAGAAACATGTCAGTGTTCATCATTCAGTCGTATCTTAACAAAATGAATTGTTGGTGCACATTTTATTCTTCCTGGATTTCCTGACGTGTTGATTCAGGAGCAGTTATGGATTTTTCTTTGTGATTTTATTTCATAAATCATGATTGTGCTTTCATGGACACAGTAAACTTACGCGCTGGACGGTGTCTTTGTTTGCTGCTCTGTGGTCATGGTACCGTTGGGGGCTGTATGGGGGGGCAGAGGAGACCCTCTCTGGGATCCGGACGGACTGGAAGCGGGACTGCCGGGGTCAGAGGTCAGCGGGGACGAGGCCCTGCTGCCGAACCCCGCCGTGGGGCTGGGGGAGGAGGCGGAGGAGATGGCAGGGGAGAGGGGGGTGTTGGCAGAGACAAAGGTAGGGGGGGTGGGGGACGCGGAGGGGGAGAGGAAGGCGGGTGGGGTGGGGGAGGCAGATGGGGAGGAGCCTGGGGAGGAGGACAGGAGGTCGGGGAGGTTTTGGCTGGATGAGCGGCGGCTCTTTCGTCCCTCCTGCTCGCCAGCAGCCACCTTCCTTCTTTCTTTACGGATGTGAGGGGACGAGTCGTCCATCTCACCGTCCTCATACCTCAGAGCTGTCTGCAACACACACACACACACACACACACACACACACACACACACACACACACACACACACACACACAAACACACACAACATTATTCTGCAGGAGCATTTCACAAAACCCCAAAACAACAAAAACCAAGTACCTTTACTTAAAAATGTCAATACTGCGGCTCTTGTTACTGCGGCTGATGTTCCTGTTCTTGCTGTTGTTACTGCAGCTGTTGTTACTGCGGCTGATGTTCCTGTTCTTGCTGTTGTTACTGCGGCTGTTGTTACTGCTGTTACCGGGGCTGTTGTTACTGTTCTTACTGTTGTTACTGCAGCTGTTGTTACTGCGGCTGATGTTACTGCTGTTACCGGGGCTGTTGTTACTGTTCTTACTGTTGTTACTGCGGCTGATGTTACTGTTGTTACTGCAGCTGTTGTTACTGCAGCTGATGTTACTGTTGTTACTGCGGCTGATGTTACTGTTGTTACTGCGGCTGTTGTGACTGTTGTTACTGATGTTACTGTTGTTACTGCGGCTGATGTTACTGCGGCTGTTGTTACTGTTGTTACTGTTGTTACTGCGGCTGTTGTGACTGTTGTTACTGATGTTACTGCGGCTGATGTTACTGTTGTTACTGCGGCTGATGTTACTGTTGTTACTGCGGCTGTTGTGACTGTTGTTACTGATGTTACTGTTGTTACTGCGGCTGATGTTACTGCGGCTGTTGTTACTGTTGTTACTGTTGTTACTGCGGCTGTTGTGACTGTTGTCACTGATGTTACCGTTATTACTGCGGCTGATGTTACTGTTGTTACTGCGGCTGATGTTACTGCGGCTGATGTTACTGCGGCTGATGTTACTGCGGCTGTTGTTACTGCGGCTGTTGTGACTGTTGTGACTGTTGTTACTGATGTTACCGTTATTACTGCGGCTGATGTTACTGTTGTTACTGCGGCTGATGTTACTGCGGCTGTTGTTACTGCGGCTGTTGTGACTGTTGTGACTGTTGTTACTGATGTTACCGTTATTACTGCGGCTGATGTTACTGTTGTTACTGCGGCTGATGTTACTGCGGCTGTTGTTACTGCGGCTGTTGTGACTGTTGTGACTGTTGTGACTGTTGTTACTGATGTTACCGTTATTACTGCGGCTGATGTTACTGTTGTTACTGCGGCTGATGTTACTGCGGCTGATGTTACTGCGGCTGTTGTGACTGTTGTGACTGTTGT
>NC_092180.1:625000-637500 GCF_043641665.1 Enoplosus armatus
TTGTGTGTCTGTGTGTCTGTCTGTCTGTCTGTCTGTGTGTCTGTCTGTGTGTGTGTGTGTCTGTGTGTGTGTCTGTTTGTGTGTGTGTGTGTCTGTGTGTCTGTGTGTGTGTCTGTGTGTCTGTCTGTCTGTGTGTGTGTCTGTCTGTCTGTCTGTGTGTCTGTGTGTGTGTCTGTTTGTGTGTCTGTGTGTCTGTGTGTGTGTCTGTGTGTGTGTGTGTCTGTGTGTCTGTCTGTCTGTGTGTCTGTCTGTCTGTCTGTCTGTCTGTCTGTGTGTCTGTCTGTCTGTCTGTGTGTCTGTGTGTCTGTGTGTGTGTCTGTTTGTGTGTCTGTGTGTGTGTGTGTGTGTGTACCTCTCCTCTCGTCCACTGTGTTGACAGCGCTGATGAGTCGAGGACTGTTGGACTCTGAATATTCAACGAAGACGATGAGCAGCTTCAGAGACGTCTTCACCACCAGACGAGACTGCAGAGAGAGACGATCAGTGTCTGTCCACCAGGTGGCGCCACAGCTCTACTCTGATACTTAAACCTCCTCCATCACTGACTCATCTGAATCACTTCCTCCACAACTTTAACACTTTATTAAACTGGGATTTCTTTCATCAGCACTCAGACTCCAGGTCCTCCAACTGGGTCGTGGTGGGTTTTAAACAGGCGGTCGAAGGTCACCACTGACCCTTTAACATCTGCCCCCGAATCAAAACAAACCCACCACTTGTCCTGAATGCCACCAGATGTTTAAGATTTCAGATTATAAAAGGTTTTTAATAAATCTGACTTGTGTTCTGCTGACAGGCTCCACTGTTGCAGCATCAAACACGTCTTCTTCTGTGGTGGATGGCTCAAACTTTGTTCGTGGTGGCTGCAAATGTTTCTGTCAGCTCAGCTGCTGGTTTAACAAGCTGGTTATATGGATATGTTTTTGTATATATGGTTTATTATTTTCGGACTTATTCAGAAACAAACTTCATACAACCATTCTTTCAAAATAAAAGCTGGTATTAAAGGTTTGTTTACAAGGTTTTGATTTCTTGTAAACAAACAAAAGTTTCCATTCAGTGTTTCTCATGCGCATGAATTTTTTAACTCTAACGAACGTGCTCAACGTATTTTCCTCCTCATAAAACATTTGCAAAGACGATTTTCTGAACATTGTGTACATCCATGTTTGCTAGCTAGCTCGTCTTCTTCACTGTTTGAAGATGTACGTGCTTCATCTGATCACCTTCAGATTTCTGCAGTTCACCAAATCACATTTGAGACCTCTTTAAGAGGAGAGTTTGTTGGCAACTTTAACAACACGGAGGGAATCGCAGGCTGAAGACGATCCGGATCGCTGATATTCAGATTGAATTTCTTCAGTTTAAAAAGTTTGTTGAGTTATGCTGTTCTGTGTCTGGGGACTCACCAGACTTCCTGTCAGCGTGTAGAGCCACTGCACCGTCTCATTGTGGTTTATCACCCCGTTCATACCGTCCACAAACAGCATGATCTGACTGAGAGCTGAGAGACACACACAGACAGACAGGCAGACAGACAGGTCAGTGTTAGCTTTCCACAGACGGCTCCAGCAGCTCCAGGCGAGCCTATAATCTGCAGAGCTGACTCAGCTCTCTGTGGGTTTGCTGGACGTGGAGCTGCAGCTCCGACTTTCCATCAGAGAGACGATCACAAACCGGCTGACGGAGCCGCAGACCGGGGCCCCCGAGTTGGGTAGCATCTGCTTCTGCTGATCTGTGTGCTGGTCTCAGGCCTGTGGCTCCGCTGTTTCGGGGGGGGGGGGTACCTGACAGACGGTAATCCTTCATCATACCCCTTCAATATTTTGGCTGTGGTGGGTCTGGAATGTTCTCAGGATGTTTTCAGTAACAGAAACTGAAGTTCAACCTTTCAATTAGAAAACTTTTTTCAACGTTTCAGCTGACTGAGTCACAGCTGGGAAAAGACTTCTATTTACTGACACTTCAATCAAATCATAATTTCTATTTCTCTAATGAGCTGATCTACTCCACAATCTCTCCAGGACCCCCCGGGGGAACACGCACCTCTGGTTGGCTCACCTGTATTTAAATCACAGGCTGCATCAGGGTCATGTCTCTCAGAGGAGCTGCTGTTGCTGGTGACTGTGTGTGTGTGTGTGTGTGAGCGCCCTCTAGTGGGTTGCCACGGTGACTAAGTAAGCTATGACTGAGCTGTAGTGAAGTCCAAGTCAAGGAGAAGTCTGTAAGAGGATGCAACAGGATGTTTAGTCCTCTCTGGGAGTCCTGAGGCCTCTGAGCAGCAGGGCGGAGTCTCACCTCTCAGGATGTAGTTCTGGTAGTTGTGGTCAGCCTCCGCTCCAACTTTAATGAAACACGTCAAACCTTCAGAGGCCACGAACTCTGGAACCAGGTCTTCATCATCCTGCAGACAAAAGACAGAGGAGATGTCAGACTGTGGACTGGATCCACTTTTGCTCGTCTTAAACCTTCTTCCCCTTGTTCATGTGAAGTCGTACAGAAGGATGAAAACTTTGGTATCATTCTGATGAGTCAGGACGACTGGACAGCGTCTGTATCGCAGAGTCTCCTTCACCCCAACATCTACAGTTATTATTATTCTATTAGTTATTATCACATCATTTAGTATTTAAATTAGAGATAAAACAATGCTGTTGATGAGAGTGTGTGTTTTACCTGGAAGAGTTGTTTGAGGGAGAAGAGAGACCGTCTGAGCTCTGGACCCTGAGAGTTATACAGCTTCTCTGAAACACAAGAAGAAGAAACACAGGAAGTCACTTTACTACCAGAATAAATGTTCAGCCGTCGCTTCTGTAGGTTTAAATGCGACAAAGCCGTATGTAGACAATGTGTGTATACGCAATGTCTCCAGCATTCAGACCAAATGCGGCGAAAACGTCAGTCCTCCCATTCATTTCAATGTGAGTCGTTGCGGTGGTGGTAACTGTTTTGGAGAAACGCAACCTGACGTCAGAGCTCTAGAGCTCCCACACCACCGTACAGTGAGTGAGTCCATCTATACCAATAAAGCTATTGATAAGTGATTGATAGAAAATGTGCTGAGTCAGGACCCTCAGCAGCTCCAGAACCTGTTGTGACAGCCTGCTGGGGGTGCTGGGTGAGAGTGAATTTCAGGGGTGGGGGGGTGCTAGGAGTAGCCCAAGGAGGAAGCCTATAAATGGGGGGGGGGGGGCTGCAGAGAGGAAACTATTTCCTGTTTGTTTCTCCCAGAGGTCAGGACCCCTGACTCATTCTGTATTTCACAGGAAATGATGAGATGCAGCATGTTGAGAAAGACCAGAGGAAGAAGCTCAGCTCAAAGCCCCCCTGTGTCTGAGTACAGCCTCACAGAGCTGCTAGCATGCTGCAGTGAAGTCAACGGAGTAGTGAAGCTAATGTAAGTAAGATCTAGGAAACGAGTAAGGAAGTAAGAGCAGGAAGTAAGACGTAAAAGAATGAAGAATTCTCTGAGTCTCGTTTTAAAGAGCTGAAGTTTAATGAGACGCTGAACACAAACAAACTGACTGCAGACAGAACGAGAAGTTCACAAGACAGTTCACACACACACACAGTCAGTAACCACGGCCGTCGTAGTAACGGGAAGTCATGGGAGTCTGTTGTCATGGCAACACAAACTATAAATCACACCCTGTTCCGTGTGAATGGACTTCACCTCCACATCAACAGCTGTCACCACTCTGCCCTGTGAAATTACGGGATGTCAGAACTCTACTGGTCGAGGCCATCAGCTTACTGGTTTGACTGGCTGAGAGCCTTGTTGGCATTGATTACTGGCTGATGACATCTAAAGAAAACAAGGAAGAGCAGTGTTTACATCTTGAACACACACGCAGTGTCTTGTTAACATGGCTGTGGGAGTACAAACTCTTCACGTTTGTGGGACTGAAACAGGATTACAACACAGAACGAAGACTGAGGGGACAAAAGCACCACATCTGAAAACAAGACTGCTGTCCAGGTCCAACAGTGTGTGTGTTTAACACGACATGCAACCGACAACACGGTGCTTCTGTCTTTGTAAAGAGACGATGAGATCAACATGATCAGATGTTACAGTAAACATCAGGACGTCTCAGCCATCGTTGTCAGTGAGAAGTCGAGTGATGCATCTTCCTCAGGAGAACCATCTTTGGACAGATGAGAGCTCTGCTTCTGTTGACGTCCATCTTTGTGTAAACGTTCATGTTGCAGAGTTGTTCTTTCAGATTGTTTACTGAGGAGTAAACAGGAAGCTGCTCTCCTCATCTTATTTAACTCTGTCACTTCATCACATCAGCATTCTCACAACCAGAGAGAGGCTGCTGCCAAGTCTACTGGTTAAAACTATCCTGCACAAGACCACAAGACTACCAGACTACGATACCACGAGACTATGAGACCACGAGGCTACAAGACCACAAAACCACAAGACCACAAAACCACGAGGCTACAAGACCACAAAACCACGAGACCACAAAACCACGAGGCTACAAGACCACAAAACCACGAGACCACGAGACTACGAGACCACAAAACCACAAGACTATGAGGCCACAAGGCTACGAGACCACAAGACCACGAGGCTACAAGACCACAAAACCACAAGACCACAAAACCACGAGACCACGAAACTACGAGACCACAAAACCACGAGACTATGAGGCCACAAGGCTACGAGACCACAAGACCACAAGGCCACAAGACCACGAGACCACAAAACCACGAGATCACGAGACCACAAGGCTACAGGACCACAAAACCACGAGACCACAAAACCACAAGACTACGAGACCACAAAACCACGAGACCACAAAACCACGAGACCACAAAACCACGAGACCACAAGACCACAAGGCTACAGGACCACAAAACCACGAGACTACAAGAGACAAGAGTTACAGAGACAGCCCTGTTACAGAGACAACCGTGCTACAGAGACAGCCCTGTTACAGAGACAGCCGTGCTACAGAGACAGCCGTGCTACAGAGACAGCTGTTACAGAGACAGCCCTGTTACAGAGACAGCCGTGCTACAGAGACAGCCCTGTTACAGAGACAGCCGTGCTACAGAGACAGCCCTGTTACAGAGACAGCCGTGCTACAGAGACAGCCGTGCTACAGAGACAGCCCTGTTACAGAGACAGCCGTGCTACAGAGACAGCCGTGTTACAGAGACAGCCATGTGGAAGTCATGATGGACAGTTTCACAGTCTGGTGTCAGCTGACTGTATTTCACAGCAGGACGACAGATTCTTAAACTGATAGAATCAATAAATCAGAAAGCTGCACATCAGCACACACAGTTATGTGAGACGTGTCTCCTGACAGAGGGCAGGAACATCATCTCGACTCCTCACAGGAGATCTCCTGTGGATCTACTGCATGTGTGAAACAAGTTGTATGAAGCCTTCAGTGAGACCAGAGCTCTGGTTCTGCTGTTGATCCTAGTAACAAGTTTATAGGAGAGAATGATGAATCAGCAGTCTTTTAACTGTGTCCAACTTCAGCATGAAACAGAGGAATGAGGCGAGTCTGATCTGTGATCTGTAACAAATGTGGGGTCAGATTCATAATGTTGCTGGTTTAAAATCATCTTTGTGTCAGCTTCAGATTATACATATAAACATTTTAGATACCACTGCTTCCACCTGTAGTGGAGCTAAAAGTGAAGATCTGAAGGTGGCGCTATAGGAGAGGTCATGGAGTGAACACGGCTTCTGTTCCTGTCACTGTTGTAATGACGGCAGTTTTCAGAAGGCACCGTGGACTCCTTCATTAGCACTCTGTCGTTACTGCAGGATCAGGGACCCAGTTTATTCCAGTCTGTTCAGTTCAACCTGCTGCAATATTAGCGAGTCGACCTCCTGCAGCGCAGCTTGTTTATGAGTTGTAACGTTGAGAGACAGAGAATAAATTCAACATGACTGACAAAGAGAGAACTCGCCGCCTGAAGGTGGAGAACACAGAAGGTCTCACTTTACTGCTCGAACCACATGGGGGTGGGGGGGGGCGCATTTTATTCTTTTATTTTCTGTGTTTCCACTCTTCTTAGGAGCAAATTGAAAATGTGCATAACAACAGGTGGATGGAAACGCACACATACACATGAAAGATGATGATGATGATATTCTGTTCTGTAAAGCCTGTGCAGTCACACGTTGTCTGTTTTGTCTTCAGCCTTTTGCTGCATCTTAACTCTTAATCTTTCCCATTAACAGTCAGTCTGGCAGTATCATATGTGTGTGTGTGTGTGTGTGTGTGTGTGTGTGTGTGTGTGTGTGTGTGTGTGTGTGTGCGTGCATATATATGTTGTGTTTCAGTGAAGCTCTGTGATGCTTGAACAAAGACTCCAGGATTCTGTTATAGAAATATTCTACATGTCTGCTGCATCATTTAGACACACGTCCCTGAAACTCACTGATATCGCTGCTGGGAGAGCGTGTTTGTCTCTGCAGGGTTTCAGAGGTTAAACACTAATTACTTGAAATTGCTCAGCGGGACAAACGGGGCAGATGTGACAACCAAACAGAAGACAGATGAATAGTTAGAGATGTTTTAAACACAGTGAGAGAGATCACAGAGCTCCAGTTTCAATCTGAAAACACCGGCAGACGTCAGCAGATCCCTGCAGAGTTCCTGTTCTATGTTTAACAAGAAGCCAAATAAAGCTCGACCTGAGGGTCTTTACCAGCAGCAGCTGTCACTGTGGAACAAAGACCGGCTGTGTTTTATGAATCGGTCCAGCTGGGCTGTAAAGGCTGGTGCTGGTGAGACCGACTTGTCAGTCTAAGACACATTTGCGTTTTAGATTTGATCATAAAATGCAGATGTTGGCTCTCTTTGTGCTGCATCATCACAGATATATCGAACCAGCGTGTATGTTGGCCGACAGGTAACAAGAAACGTCATGTAGACCCCTGCAGGGAGCAGCCATGTTTGAACTCTCTTTTTAATTACAGATGAATGTGAACAAGTGGTCCAGTGCCTTCACCATGTTCATCACCTGAATGAACCTGGATTCAAATGTCTTAATGAAATCAACTACTGACAGAAATAAAATATAATTTGTCTTTTGTTCACCGCATCAGTTTGATGCTCATTTCACCAACAACAGGTGAGAGAGGTTCATATGAACACTCTCTAACATGAGGCCCAGTATTTCCATTCAACTGTACACAGTCCGTCTGTAACATGGACCTGGACTTGGACCTGGACCTGTTAGAAGAGAAGTCATCAGGATGGAAATATAACGTTTGGAACGAACACGTTATATTTTTAATGCTCAGCTCAGAACACAAACTGTGTTTGATGAAAAAGAGTAAACATGTTTCCCAGCCTTCCTAACTCTGACAAACAGCACACAGTCAGACTGAACATCCACAGCTAACAGCCTGACTGGGCCAGTGGCGACCGGCCAACTGGAACCAGTTCACTTTACTTATATGCACCATTAATATTGATAACCGTCATCAGGCTGCTCACAGCAACAGCAAACACATTCTGTAAGCAAACATGTCTGATCACAGTCGATCTATATTTGGATCTGATGACAGCTGTTGGCCCACACAGTCCTGATGAAGCAGACCGGTCTCTCTCTGTCCCCCCGTCTGTCTTTCAGTGTTTCCTCTCAGAGAGGAAGGTGAGTCACTCACTGACATCCAACTTTGACCCAAGATGGCCGCCAGCCAGCACAGTTTCTCCACAACAGCTATTATAAAGACAGTGTGTGAGAAAGAGTGTGTGTGTGCGTGTGTGAGAAATTCCTCTCTGCTTACTGCACTCCCACACACACACACACACACTGTTGTTATTGGCTGTTTGTGAAGGGCAAAGGATTCATGTTGCATTCATGTGATTTTTTTCCACCAGCTTTAGAAGTTGACAAGGATCACCTAAATGCATAAACTCTCTCACTTTCTCACACACACACACACACACACACACACACACACACACACACACACACACACACACACACACACACACACACACACACACTCAGCTGGTGTGTGTTGATCACTTGAGGACAGCTGTCCACTTTACATCTGGAGTCAGTATTTACATCCTACAGAAGTCTATTCACAAGTTTCTGACTTTACGAGTTGAGGAGGATCACCTGAACGCACCCTTCAGGAGCTGACTGGCTAAACTGTGTAACAGAGGTGAGATCAGGACAAGAACAGACATGATTCATGAGCACAGACGTCCTCTTTACACACTTTCACTTCTTCTGACGGCTCCTCACATTTAGCTTTGTGTGTGTGTGTCACTGCATTCAGTGCAGCAGGTGGCCCACCTTCAGCCAATAAGGAGCCACTGTTCATCTCACGTCTGTTTTCTGTTTTTGGATTTGTTGCCACATGAATCAAAGAACAGTTTGCGTGTTACTTCCACAGAAAAAGAACGAGATGATTGTAGATGTTGTAACTGCATGGTTCCAGGCTGTCACTCTCAGACTTGGCACAACGTCTTGTTTGTTTGACCCTGAAGGCAGCAGAGGAGAGAACCCAGTCTCTGTCATTTAAAACACAGCGGGGCTTGAAGGAGGAAGCATGCAGGGAAATCCCCTGCCGAGCAGGAAGGGTGGGGTCATGCCAGGCAGAGCAGGGGGAGGAGAGGGTGGAGGGAGGGGCCAGAGAGCAGGAACTCTGGGAAAGTTCAGTGTTTCCCAGGAAAGATGACGTTCCATCTCAACAACTACAGGACAGATTTACATGAAGCTCTCCAGAGGATGAACCCTTCAGTCTGAGTGACTGCATGATCTTTCCTCTAGCGCCACCCTCAGGACAAACTGTACACTACTGGTAAGACTGAGAGCAGATAAATCAGCAGGACTGAACACAGTTATTGTGAACAAAGCTGTGTTACTGTGCAGGTCTGAACTTCGGATCATTTCTATGATGCTTCTGTGGAAAGCTTAGTCCTACGATCAGTCTGGGAGACTCCATTAATCAATTGATTAATTGATCGATTGATCGACAGCAGAATAAAAGTCGCTGTGTGAAGTTAATTCAGGCTTAACTAGCAAACCATGAAGCTCTCCCTGCTAGCAAGCTTGTTAATGCTCAGTCAGCACAATGTTAGCTCATTAGCTTAGCTCAGTTGCTAACGTAACACTAAGTGTCAAGTGTATTAACAGCTGTATCAGCCTGATGTCCTCCTGACAGATGCTAACACACAGCTAACAAGCTACGCTACCTTCCTCCAAGTTGAACTCTCCGTCCAATCAGAGCTCAGCTCTGTCAGGGCGGCTTCTTATTGTTCTCCGAGATATTTAATGCTGGTGTGACCGGGCCTTAAGGCTTCAAAATAATAATAGTTATTAATAGTTGAGAACCCCAAAAAAGTTGCTTTAAGGATCTCAGGGGATCCAGGGTGTAAACTACTGAGTCTGAGACCCCCTCCAGATGTACCCGTTGTAAAATCCTTGAAGAAAATAAGACTTCTGAATGACTGAAGCCTCTTTAAGTTGGTCCTGTCTAGTGTAAATGTGTCCAGCTGCTGAACAGGAACTCAACAGGAACACAACAGGCTGAAAATAAAACCCTGGAACCAGACTGGAGGTTTGGTCTGCTGGGATCAGAACAGCAACAAGGAAACAGAATGAAAGACTGGAAACCCTCTGAGGAGGAGAGCTGTTACAAACCAACACAAACACAGGCAGCAGAGGCAGAGATAAGAGCTGACCTGAGGTCTGTTCATTCTGACCGTGTGACCAGAGAGGGACCACAGACAAGACAGGACCAGTTTAACACTTGTGATGCTGAGGCGTCAAGACGGACTCAACAGGACCAACAGTTACTCCCTCAATAACCAGAGCAGACGCTGCAGTGACGAGTCAGCATGTCACTCATTAATGTTTCCTTAACTGAAAACTGATCCACAGTCAGCTGAACTTTACTAACTAGAGGATAAAGAAGTAAATGTTTATGTACAGTTTATATGATGGCCTACAGAGGGACCACATGAGAACAGCAGACGTCTGTTGTTCACTTACAGAGACGAGAGATTGCTGATGAATGAAGCTGCTGTGAGGAAACTGAAACCACTGACGACAAACGTTGTTGCATGACTCAAAACATCAGGAAACCACATCTTCTATCCTCTCACCATTCCTGAGAGTGACTCCTCCGTTCACTCATCATAATCAGGACTCCACACACAAGAAACCACGACCGTCTCCTCAGGAAGATGTTTGATCGGTGCTATGGAAGCCCACGGTGGACAAAAACACACACACACATATATATATATATATATATATATATATATATATATACAGCTCTGTAAACATGAAGTCCAGAGATCAGCAGCCGAGGTGTCCAACCTGCTGAGGACACGCTGCACCTACACTGAAACAGACTTCAGCGGCAGCAGCTACATCTGCTAACCCTGCTAGCCCATCAGAAGCTAAAGCAGCGGTTCCCAAAGGGCCCTCTGGCTGAATCTGAGGGGTCACAAGATCATTCAAATGATGGAACAGACAAAAACTGTTCTGTTCCACAAAAATGGTTCTGACTCATTTTTTGCCTTCTCTTCTTGTCTTGTAACTTATTTTCAGATGTCAGAAGCCACCAGGATCCCGTCTGCCGTGAGACCAGAAAACCTGAAGAGCAGGGCGCCCCGGTGGCTCACCTGGTGGAGTGTGAACCACCAGGTCCTAAGACTGAGTCCTTACCACAGCAGCCCGGGCTGCTGCACGTCATCCTGTCTTTCTCTCTCCTGCCTTTCCTGTCTCTCTGCAGCTGTCTTTAATCTAATAAAAGATGATGAAAGCTGAAGACAAAACACTGCTCCTGAATCAAACAAGCTGCACTGATTCGCTCCTCCAGTAATCATGACACAGGTTATGAGATGTTTGTAGAACAAATAAACTAAATGGTACTCTGTGAGCGACATGTCTCAATAGAAGGCAGACGGAGAGTCTGAGCAGTAGACAGGAAGGAGATCCTCCCAGCTGACTGAGGGACACGTCACTGTGGTGAACGTGTGGACAGAAAGAGAGTTTCCCCTGAGTCATCACTCCTCTGCTGCAGGAGAGGACGGAGCCGTGGAAAGAACAAACAAGAGGACATGGAGGAGATAATTACCCAGGATGGAGTGAACACGGACTGAGAGCTGAGTCCTCAGGATCACGATGGGCTTCTTCCCTTTTCTGTGGAAAACAGAGAGACAAAGTGTTCACACACAAACATCCAGTGAAATATGAATATCTGAAAATGTACTTCTCCAGAGAGGACTTCACAGGGACACTGGAAGCCACCCAGTACAACCAGTTCAACCTCCCAGTATTGAGCTCATGCTGGAGAGGCAGATCAACACAGACCTGAAGCAGAAAACAGGTCAGAAAAGCCATATTAAACCTCCTTTGACTCGATGTTAAAACACGTCTTCTATATTCACTGTATGTGTGATGAGACGGAGACAACAGTGGTGAGGTATCTTCCTCCTCATCCTCCTCCTCATTCTCACACCAGTTCATCACGTAATGTCATTACAGAGAGACTTTAATATCTGACACGTTCATGACAGGACGTGCTGCATGTTCTGTATTATGTATATATATATATATATATATATGTATAAAAAAGTCCAAAAGTCTGAGACCACATTGAAAATCTCAGTATTTTCACATAAACCTGGAAATAATCACAAAGTTTGAGGATTCAGAAACATTTAAAAACACAAGTTATGACATGTAAAGTGAAGAAGAAATATTTTGATCCTGCACTATTTTTAGGTCGATAATCAAATTTAAGTAAATTTGCGGCATTGACCAACTGAACTCCTTCGTCCAAAAGGTCAGATGTCTTTGAGTTGTGTCCTTCCATCGAAGCATGCGGTCAGATGACTCTCAGGTGGATCTGATCTCCTCGTTCAATGAACTCAGCTTGCAGCCGGTGTTCACCTGTTCTAAATATGGCTGTGCCTCAAGTTTCCAGCAGGTCATTGCTCACTAAGCAGCATTGTGATAGGGGGAAACATGGCATCAGAACTAAGTCAAAGTGTCAGAGGTCAAACTGGTACTCTGAGCAAAGAGGGGCTTTCTCAAAAACACTTTGCAGAAACGGGATCAGTTGTATCCAAAGCTCGATCAGGCAGACCAACAGTGACCACACCATCAGAAGATCAATACATCAAGCTTAGTTCCCTGAGAGATAGAAAAGCACCTTCATCACAGATACACAATCTGCTAAATAAAGAACGCCACACTCCAATCAGCAAAAGGCCTGTCAAAAGAAGGCGGTCTTGTAGTGGTCTCAGAGGACCAGCAGCAGTTTCTAAACCACTTCTCAGAAGGGGAAACAAGGCCAAACACTTGGGGTGGGCTAAGAAACAGCAGCATTTTACTGTGGATGAAGAAAAGTCCTATTTACTGATGAATCCAGGTTAGAGACTTCTGGCAGTAACAGAAGGGTGTATGTAAGGAGACGAGCAGGAGAGAGAATGATACCGCAGTGGATCAAACCAACAGGGAAACATGGTGGAGAGAATATTCAA
>NC_092180.1:640000-670000 GCF_043641665.1 Enoplosus armatus
GAACCTCTGACTCTTCATCTAGCACCATCATCAGGTCAACATGTTCATGTGTCCAACACTTAACACTTAGTTAAAGAGATATAAGACAAAGAAAAGCAGCAATCCTCATGTTTGAGAAGCTGGAACCAGAGAATACTTGATGAAAAATGACAAATGGAATAAATAGTTGCTGATTTATTCAACTAATCGATTAATACACCGATTGTTGATGCTCTATATAAATCTGCCAACCATCAGAGATTTTACCGCACTGTTTATACCATAGTATCAGCCCTTTTAATATCTCTGACTGTATTATTCCGCTATTACTTTATGATAATATTGGATTTACAGGGTTTTGCATCATCGTGATGAAATACTTGTGTCAGATGTTTCATTCACTGGAAAGGTCAGAAAAAGTAATTCCCATCTGGTTATTTTATCTATGAACGGGGTTAAATTGACTATATCATAATATATATAATATTGTGATGTGGGAGTGAGTTGCTGCCTCAACCGAAGGAGTTCAATATCTCGGGGTCTTGTTCACGAGTGAGGGTAAAATGGAGCATGAGGTGGGGCAGCATCAGCAGGCTCCTGCAGGGCGTCCGTAAGTCTTTCTGTGATTAAACGTCACTGCTGCTCCCATTCATGCTCTGATGAACTGGCACAGGTTCATTTGTCAGCTCTGCCTCGTGGACATTTGTCAATAACTCCACATTATCTAATCTTTGCAACACGTCATGCACCCTGACGGCAGACATGACAGCAGTTTGTAACAGACTGTTTTCATCCAGTAAACACAGTCTGTGTTTGAGTGAATGTGGAGTTCAGATCAGAATGCTTTCGGTCTATTTATAGCCTGGCAGGCAGCGCGTCTTGTAGCTGCGTACAGTGAGTCATGATCAGGTATGAAGCTGGAGTCAAGGGCAGAAAACAAGTAGGTCTGATGTTGAAGGTGATCTGTTGAAGTCACTGCAGCGACTCCGAACCAGCAGAGCCACATTCTTCCACAACAGCAACATGAGGCCACGACACACACAGACCCTAATCTGAAGATATCTGCACACTCACATGGAGCAGGACTGAGGGCCTTGAGGTGGCCCAGGACCCCACTGGACATCACCTCAATGTTTTAGACTAATGTGGTCCCTTTGAGCCTAGAGGGCATCTGTGACATTTTAAGATTTCAACAGAAAGCTAGTAAGTGAACCTTTCACACCCTGTAGACTGAACTGTGTCTGAAACCTGCCAAGAACTGAAAGAATTTCCTTATCTAACTTCAGCTGTGGAAGAAGTACTCAGATATTTTACTTAAGTAAAAGTAGAAATACCACTGTGTGAAAATACTTTGTTGCAAGTAAAAGTCCTGCATTCAAAATGTAAGTACTTCAGTAAAAGTACAAATGTATTAGCATCAAAATGAACAAAGTACCAAAAGTAGAAGGACTCATGATGCAGAATGGCCCATCACAATAATATATTGTATAGATATTATTATATATGCTTCAAGTCTTTATGCTAAGCTACGCTAAACACGTCCCAGACTCGTCTCTCTACTGGACACACAGAGATGAAACTGATCTGAAACATCTGACTCAGAAGACGAGTTACAGGTCCTGCCAACGTATTCAGTGGAAAAGTTGCTGGAAGTCACTATTTTAAGTAGACATTTACAAAACTCAAACAATTTTACATATTAGCATATTATATATTAGTAACACACAATACAAGCTGTGCTATCAGTAGACGATGGCCATACAAACGAACTACGACCATGTTTAACTTTAAACATTTGGAAAACAAAACGACTTCTCTTCAACCAAGATCAATAGACAAGTAACAAAAGGTAGTCACGTTAGCTCTCCAGCTAACAACTGCTAGCTCAGGAGCAACTTCAGTCTGTGGTTTGGGGACTGGGTGACCAATTAAAACTGGACTGTCAAAGAAATAGTAGCTTACTAGCTAATGCTAGCTTAAGTTGCCTCCATGGTTGAGAGGGGCGTGGTTGTCGTGTTAGCAGTCCCACTGAAAAACCTCAGTGGATATTTGCACTGCATTTCTTTTGATAGAGCTAGGCTAGCAGTGTCCCCCGGCTTCCAGTCTTTGTGCTAAGCTTGGTGACACGTTTCTCAGTATTGGATGATGAGTGTGTAAAATAAAAATCATCAAGCTGTTTTTCTGCTGCCTTCACATGTGCGGAAGGAAAAGCCCGTTCAGTTCTTATCAACATGCTGCTGCTAGTATTACATCCGTCTATCCCTCCATCCAGCTTATCTCCTGTTTACAGGTCCCACCCTTTTCCTCCACAATCACTCCGCTTGGCCCACATCGAAGGAGGAGGAGGAGGAGGGGGGGGGGGGGGGAGAAAACCAACTCAGAAACACCAGGAACAGAAGAATTCATATAATGTTGGGTTTCAGTTGGAGTACCAAGTCTCCGTATCAGTCAAATCACCTCACTGGATCTCGGCCTGCAGGTCGAGCCCAAGGGCATGATGGGAACAATTAGGGGGTCGGTGGAGGAATGTAATCTAGAGGGGCCGGCGCTCTCTGGTCTTTATCTGATCCTGGAGATTCCAGCGGGGCTCTGAACGCCTCGCAGCAGGCTGGAGCGCATTTGTGTCTCCAGTGTAACTCACATGATGATCATAAAAGTTTACTTTGATCTGAAGCATCTGTTGAAACAGATTTGAATGAAAGTAATAAAGAAACGTCCTGTTCCAGTGTTGGAACAAGCCGTCAGGTCGCAGCAGGCTGGTGGTTTGATAAGAAGAGAGATGAAGCATGTTCGAACACAAACTGCTGAGTAATGATCTGAAGACAAACGAGAACAGCAAAGTGACGCGACTTCATCTCAGCCAGTGAACTTTTGCCTCTGTGATAACCGAGGAATGAGTGCTAGAATGACAAAAGACTGATATGGATACGTAACTGTGGTGTGACTTCATGCCGAGTTAGTCAGTGAAGCATGAAGCTGCATTCACTTCCTGTTTGGAAAACTGCACTCATGATCAAAACAGGACAAAAACAAACGCATCATTAGTCAGTTCAGTTCAGTTCAGGAAGCTGGACCAGAGAGGCGGTTTTTACTCACATTCAAACTCTAACCCAGTTTGATGAATCACTTGGATGTACAGGAAGCAGCGACATTACTCTGGACTTTTAATTTGACGAGGCAAAGCTGTGAGCCCAGTAGTGTTCTGTTTGGAGAAGTCAAACCTTAAAGACGCAACTTTAGTTTGGTGAGAAAAATATCATGAGGAAAAGGAGAGTAACTGTACTAACTGATGTTTCTGTAGTGACCACAGTGTTAACATGTTGACACCTTTAAGTTGACGTGTTGATCAAACAGCTGCTTGTTTCCACATCCAGCAGCTTCAGAGCAACATGGTCCTCCATGTGGAGTCGTGTTCGTGTCTCCTGATGGAACATCTGGCTCTTTAGCTGCTAAATGCTGCACTATGTTCAGCAGCTCGTCTCTAAATGAGTCTGTCTGCTGTCTGTGAACCAGGACAGATAGACCAGGAGCCGAGAGAGAACCAGGACAGATAAACCAGGAGCCGAGAGAGAACCAGGACAGATAAACCAGGAGCTGAGAGTAAACCAGGACAGATAGACCAGGAGCTGAGAGAGAACCAGGACAGATAGACCAGGAGCCGAGAGAGAACCAGGACAGATAAACCAGGAGATGAGAGTAAACCAGGACAGATAGACCAGGAGCTGAGAGAGAACCAGGACAGATAAACCAGGAGCTGAGAGAGAACCAGGACAGATAAACCAGGAGCCGAGAGAGAACCAGGACAGATAAACCAGGAGCCGAGAGAGAACCAGGACAGGTAAACCAGGAGCTGAGAGAGAACCAGGACAGATAAACCAGGAGCTGTGAGTCACTATAAAGACTCAGCTGATGGTTCAGAGACTCTAACACACTGTCAGCTCGGTGTTTCTGTATTGATTTAATGAAGGTTAACAACACTGAGAGTCTCCAGTCAACGTCAGCATACTCGGATGCAGGTACATGTGTAACGTTTTCCACCTTCACTGTCTAAGTTTAGCCTGTTAGCATGCTAACTGATTAGCACTCAACATGAAGTACAGTTGAGGGAATTAGAGCTGCAACAAATAGCAGCTTCACCAGTCGATCAAAAGAAAATCAATCTGCAACTACTTTAAAATTGTTTTATTGTTTAAGTTTTACTGATCCGCTGTAACGCTGTCTTTACAGGTCTCTATAAAATAGTGGACCACCAAGACCAAGAAAGTGGACCACATCACTTCAGAAGTGACTTTAAAATACTACTGTTGAGTAGTAGTTTTATAAAGCACTGAATGATCTGCTGCTCTATCATGAAGCATCCAGACCTCTCAGACCAGGTCTGCTGACTGTCCCCACAGTCCAGATTAAGCATGAAGAAGCAGCCTTCAGTTTCTCTGCACCCCCTAACATGTGAACCACATATCTGATGCATAAATGTTGAACCTTTTTAATGTTTAATGTTATGGTCTTGACAGAAATGGACTAAAGACCAAGTGAACAACAGCAAAGCACCTTCAAATATTCAGTGACCCCCCTGAGTGGACTCCAGTTTACCCAGAAAAAGAAGAAAATAACAGATTGAAGTCTGATACCAGACTCCATTTGAAAATGTGGTATTTTTAATGTGGAATAGATTATCAATAACTATACCTACAAAGCCACGACTGATCAATCAACTCAAGTCCTCTGAAGTTCGACAACAAGCAGCACCTGAGGGGGAAATACATGCTTCTATTAACTAAATCTAATTTTGTCCGAAATAAATGTTGAATGTACTAAATGCATCCCAAATTGAAATGTGACAATTCGCTTTTTTAAAGACTTTAAATCATTCTCTACATGGACAAATTATTATTGATTTTTAAACGGAGTTTGGTGTATCACCATGAGCTTCAGGGAGTATTGGATGCCACTTAGTTATTTATCTACAGGTTAGTTCGTCATTTCAAGCAATGTAAGGATATTTAAAGTCCTGTTTAGCCTCCAGAAGTTCAGCAGCAGTTGAAAAGTGACCCAACAGGACCTGGCCGTTGTAAAGCGACCAGGCAGGTAGTTCAGTCAGTTAGTGACCCACCTTCAGAGGTGCCTCCAGCAGCTTGTGTATCCCGGCGATCTGCTCACTGAGCGGCAGGTTCTCCTCCAGGCTCACCGTCGGAGGTCTCCGAGGTTCGGGAAAGTTTGTGCAGATAAACGGATCCGAGTCCTCCAGGTACTGGACCCGGCAAACAATGGAGGCCATGGCCGTGTGACTGCAACCCAACTGCGGCTAAAGGTGTCTGTGTGAGTCGGTATGGGTGCGTCGTGCGCTGGAAAAGCCTTTAAAATGAAGAAAACCCGGTCCTCACTGCTCTGCCACCGGACCGGTGAAGCTACTGCGGATATACACATCTACATCCGGTGTCACCCTTCAAAATAAATTATTTGGGTTTTTTGCAACAATTGTATGACAAAATATAAATCCTAGTGAGTCAATCTTGCGCTCATATGTGTAATATATGATTCGATGTCTGTAAAGTGTTAGTGATAGACAGGGAAATGAATCACTGGTCAGTGTTACCCAGCATGCACTGACTGACCTGCACTAACCTGCCGTCCAAGATGCAAACACATAAACAAAACAAAGCAGCAACCTGAGAGCACTGACAGGTGAGGACACACATGGTTCCCAGATACATGCATTTGTTTTACACCATACATCCATGTTTCATGGTTTTCAACAATCTAAGAGGAGTTTACATCGGAAAAACGTACACATGATGGATATAACAGGAAATAAAGGTTTTGAAACAGCATTTAGACCTTCATGTTGGGAAATGAAATTTACAGAGAGGATCACTGAACAGTTAACTGAATGAATGAAATATGGAAAATACCTCAAAATCAAGAGACCTTATGTTTGGTTTCAAGTCACAGTTATCAGTCGCAGTGTTCCAGGATTGCTGCATGTTGCGAATGTTGGAACTTATTTTAGTAACTCCACCTGTGCAGGTTATGTCAAGCCTGAGTTTCCCAGAATACTTAGTGAATGCAGCCAATCATAAAGCCAGTCAAGTCCTGAAAGATGCAACAGAACAAATAGAAGAGGCAGTACACTGCTGTTTACACCAACATATGTGATGTACATACTGTAGATATGGTATGGTGTATTTATATTTATGGTGTAAATAGTACCTCTGTTTAATTTCCCATGCTCTTGTTATAGATATGTGTACATTATTCTAGTGTTGTGAGGGTACTTCCATTATCTATACTTAACATTTGTTTTTGTTCTCCCTAATGCTGCTGACACATTTAAATGTCCGTCATCAATAAAGTTGAAAATAAATGACAGCACTTGTCTGGGTGGACCGTGTTGGGGCTTTTGTAAGGTATTTGATATTTTTTATACAAAATAAATGGATATATTATCCAGACAAATGACCATTTACTATGACTACTCTTCCCTTAACTAAATGTTAAACCTTTATTTTGAAGGAAGTATCACCGAACGTCCGGCTTGGTGAAAGACGACTTGATGGTGGACGGCCCACTCGTGACGTCATGCGAGTCCAGCATGGAAACACATTGAGCAGCAGCAGTATGACATCATGGACAGATCTATGGAAACACTGTGAAGCTGCAGCTGTTCTGAGGTCAGTTTACAGCTCAGGGGTCTGCTGTGTGTCAGCCGATGACAGCACATGAAGAGGAAATGTGTGTTTTCATGAGCTGAGCAGGTTATTATAGAACAGCGTCCTCTGGTGGCTGAAAGACTGCAGCACTGCAGCTTCAGGTCTCACTTCTATATGAGAGGTTTTTACTGAGACGCTGTTCACACATCAGTCTTTAAAGACTTTCTGCAAGCACTTTGAAAACATCTTCTTTCTGTTCAGAGTGACAGTCCAATGTTCCTGGAAAGTTCAGTCCTGGAAAATCCGTTGCACAGTTTGGTCTGAAAGGTCATGGATCAATCAGACACCCATGGACGGATTATGAGACAATGACAAAAGGCGTCCTACATACGAGAAACAGACTGAAAGACACGAAAGGACGACAAACAACATGGCCGCGTTGTGTTTGTCTTTGTGGTAGTTTTTGTCACTTTGTCCCTTTGTGATAGTTTGTCTCTTTGTGGTAGGTTTTGTCTCTTTGTCTCTGTGGTAGTTTTTGTCTCTGTCTCTTTGTGGTAGTTTGTCTCTTTGTGGTAGGTTTTGTCTCTTTGTCTCTGTGGTAGTTTTTGTCTCTGTCCCTTTGTGATAGTTTGTCTCTTTGTGGTAGGTTTTGTCTCTTTGTCTCTGTGGTAGTTTTTGTCTCTTTGTGGTCATTTTGTACATGAGTAATGTACTGAGATAAATATCCCAAAGATGTGCATTAATGTAACATTACTACTGTGACGTGTGGTGTCTATGTCAGTGTTGATGAAGCCAGCTGCACTATGCATAACTTACTGTGTAAACACGTATTCTCCCACCTGTAGGCGGAGCAGGCAGGCACATGGCAGTCTCCAGTGAGGTGTTAAAGATGTCTGGAACAAAAATAATAATTATTACCGTTACCACTGCTGTCACGAGACAAGCACATGTCACATCTTAGAGATATGAGATAAAAAGAAAAGAATTTTAAATACGTGAATGATGATGATGTTTGTGGCTAAAACATATTATTATTATTATTATTATTATTATTATTATTACACTCTGACCATGTCATTCATGTCAGTGTTGGTACAGTTTGGTTATCGTCCAGCAGGTGGAGGTGTTTCTCTACAGTTTGATATTTTTTGACAGCTTGCAGTGTGATTGCATAAGAAAAGTGATGAAACAGCCTGAAACACACACACACACACACACACACACACACACACACACACACACACACACACACACACACACAAACTAATGAACTGGACTAGTGTTGGCTATTTCCTTCTTAGTCAATAAATTGATCACTCAATCATGGTAACAGTGAGCGGTGACATAACAGGCCCCACCTGCCCGTGTTTAAATGATGTCCTCTTCCTCATCACTCTCCTTGTTGTTGTGTACACTCGTACAGTCGAGGTTTCCTGAAGACAAACTTCGGATCAAAGACTTCCTGTTGGACTCTTCACTAAAATGTCCTCAAGAATAAATTGTGTGTTCATCATATGATGAGGTTACACCTGAACTTTAGAGCCTGGACCTGTTGGGGTCTCGGCTCTGCAGTGCTGAAAGTGACTCCGTGATTCATGACGTTTTGATTCCGCTGCTACGAGCCACGGTTGCCACGGTGACTGGCTCCGACTCCATCCCAGAGTTTCAACAGAGTGAACGTTTGCAGCTGTTTTGGTTGGACGTTCCCGTTCTCCTGCTCTCAATTTAAAGTTTTTAACGTCTCTGAGCTCCACCCGGCTGGACTGTAACACACAGTCACACTGGGACTCCACCAGTTCAACCACAGCCTTCTGTACTGGTGACCACACACTCCCAGAGGAGACATCCCGAAGCCTCCGGAACACAGTTTTCTCAACAGTGAGAGAGTTTGGCTTCACTAAATGATGTGTTCATCACAAGTCTTACTCAGCAGTATGTTAACTGAAAGGAGGAGGTGAGAAAGGAAAGGAGAGGATGTGGTAAGGATGCTGATTAGGAGGCAGGGAAGCAAAGAAACATGTCTGCAGGTTATGAATGTTTTGATTCACCTTTTTCTTGACATGTTGAAGTGAAATCACTCGCTATCTGTTTTCTGTCTCGCTGCAGTCGTCACGGTGACCTTTGTCCTACATGTTTCGTGACCCTCGTCTTATCACAGCTCTGTGTTAAACTGACACGATCCTGAATGTATCACTCTTATCTCTGGGCAGGTGTCCAGGTGTGTCACCTGGGCGGGTGACCTGCACCTCAGACAGTGCAGATTCTGCTGCGAAAGGTCCGGCTGTAATAATAATAATAAAACTGACTGTCCTTGGTAGGGGGCATTTTAAAAACTCCCTGTTGGTGCATTCAAGGACACGGAAAAGTTTCCTTTTAATTCAACAAATCACAGTCTTCGTGTCACATCGTTCATGTTTGGTTTACTGACATCAGTGTTGTTTTTGGCAGCGGACCTTCAAATGTTGGATACCAAAGTGTCCTTGAACGCCCCACACAGACAAGTTTCAAAATGGCTCCTGCCTGCAAAAGCAGTGGAGTTGGAGTTTGATGAAAAAAACGCTGCTCTGGAACAAAAATGTTGAAAAGTTCCAGTGTGAGATACAGAAGTAGAAAATGAGTATAATTTAGTTTTTTCACTGTTTTCTTTGTGAACTTCTGACCAAAAGGACACAAGTTAGCTGCTGAATATGAATCATTAACAACAACTGAAACGAAATGACTTCGTGTGAGTTCAGGAAGAACACCTTGTATCAGTGGGGGTGGATGATGATTATTATTAGTTGTTTTTGTTTTGGATTGATCTGTGACCAGCACTGTTAACATCAATGTTCTGTAAACATCATTAGGCTGGGCCAAAGTACCAATTTGCTATTTTACGATATTAATCAAAAAAACTTTTACCACAAAATATGTCTCATTTGATGGAGCAGAAGAAGCAGAACAAACCATAAGAGATTAAATGAAACATGAAAAATAATTCTTCTGTCTTGAGTTTGACAACAGCTCTTCATCTAGATCACAAACTGCAGCAATATGTTGTTGTTGTTGTCGTCATCACCATGGTAACCTTACAGTGAGTGGCGCAATGCTTGTGATCAGGAAAATGAAAAAAATAAGATGAAACTGACGGTCTGACATGAAAAGTTCCTGTCTGTGACCTGCAGGGGGCGACATCCATCCACTGACAGTGAGACCCTGCAGTCTCAGTACAGTCAGCTGACTGAGTAATGCATAATCAATATAATCAATACGCAGTCATGTTTCAGTCAGAATAAAGTTTATTTTCCTCTTTTATTTTGCCTCAGCAGACAGACTGTGTGTTGATTTGTTCATTGAATGAAGAGCGTCTCTCTCTCTTACTGTAACTGGAAAGTCCAATTTACCCCACTATAAACCTCTTTAGGCGGTCCTAGCTGTTCTCTGTGAGGTTCTAAGGGTCCATTAGGTGGTTCTGATCAGGCTTTCAGATGTTCCAGTTGAGTTCTAGGAGGTGGTGGTGGTGAATTACAGGGTTCTAGAGGTCATTTAGATGGTTCTAGTGTTCCCTTGTTAGGTGTTTGTGGTCATCTAGGGATTTCTAGAGTTCCTTTAGGAGGTACTAGGGATCATTGAGGATGTTCTAGGGGTCCTTTAGATGGTTCTAGTATTCCCGTAGGAAGTTCGAGTGGTCACTGAGAAGGTTCTAGGGGTCTAAGAGTGTTCCATTATGGAGGTCATTTAGGAAGTCCTATTGGTTCTGGAGGTTCTACAAGGTTTTTAGATGTTTTAGTGTTATAGGATGTTCTAGAGTCATTAAGTGAGTTCTAGAGGTCCTTTAGGAGATTCTTGTGGTGATTGATAAGCTATGGAGATCATTTAGGAGATTCTAGAGGTCAATGGGAAGGATAGGTCCTTTAGGTGGATCTAGTGTTCCTTTAGGAGGTTCCTGTGGTCACTAAGGAGGTTCTTGGTGGTCCTGGTGGGCCTTAAGGAGATTTTAATTGTCCTTTAGGTGGTCGAAACACCAGATGAGGGAACATTTTAGACTGCTGGTGCACCAGAATGGCCCACAGGGTCAGAGGTCACAGCACAGAGACAAGAAGAACCAGGATGATGATGCTCAACAAGTGACTGAGGACAAACGGAACCATCTCAGTTCCTGTTCCTCTGGTTTCCAACCAGCTTCATTAACCTCCAGCATCCATTGTGCTGAGCCAGCAGTTTCAGCCAAATCATCCCTCGAGCCGAGCGTGTCACATCAACTCGCCAGCTGTTTCACAACCGCTGAATCGGTTTCTAGAGAGGAGACAAAAATACACAGAGAGCGATCAGATAAACTGACGTCCTCTCAGGCTGGAGGGGGAGGAGGCGTTATGCAAGCTCTGCTGAACTGTGTGGGGAGGACAAGACGAGTGATGGACGGCCTGCAAACTGTGGACGGACCCCCCCATGACCATCACCTCCTCACCTCCCCTCCACCCACAGAGGCCCTGAGTGCCGAAGGGGGACAGTACAGTCCGTAAACTCTGCTTAATCTGAACCCATCACTACATGATGTACAGTTTGTTTTTATCAGTGAAGTCTGTTTACATGATTACTACTAATGTACTGCATACAGTCTGCTCTGTGCACCCTGTTCATCACTACGATTCAAAACTGATATTTTATTTATTTATATGACTCATCAATTCAGTCGAAAGCAAACATTTGTACGTCTATAATTATTAAGTTAAGTTACAATCTTCTCGATTTTCATGATCATATTACAACCTTTCAGTGTATTTATACTCAGTGATAAACCATATTCACTGACGTTACACTCAGGGAGGGAAGCTCAAATACTGTTATGATGTCGTTCTGCTGTGTTTCAGGTTTTAAGTCGTGTGATTGTAGAGAACCTGACAAAACGTTATCATTTTACAGCTTCAGTAACTGAAAAGACAATAGATAGTGAAAGTCCGGAGGGACACGGGCATATTTCAAGGTAAAACAACATATTTGATAACCCATTAGCCAATGTTAGCATTCAACTATTTCCTAGCTAACGTTAACATTACTGTTTGATAGTGTACTGGATGTAATCAAGCTTGCAATGTAACGTTAACTGTCTTGATGTAATCTGTATTAACATTACATAGAAATATGTGTTCCAGTGAGCGTAATGTCACATAACATTAACGTTTCTGACTTAACCAGAACATTAGAAGTCGGGTGAAGAGACAGTAGCTGGCAGGGTGCTGGGAGCGCTGGGGTGAAGCACTTGTGCAGTGCGAGGAAAAATGCTGCAAGATCTTAACACAAGTTAAGGGGTTTGCTACACCGCTAAAAACCAGCTAACAACATGTAGGCTGATAAAAGCAGTCACACTCACCAGCAACATAGAGTTTCTGACCGATCTATACCTACAAATGGACTTTTCTGTCTCTGTCTCTCCAGTGCCTTTCTGAAAAGAGACTTTCAACTCGAAGCGCTCGGAGCAGCTGCACAAAAAAGGCGGAGCGATCTAAAGAGACGCCAGGTGCAGCGCCTTTTCAGTAGGCGGCTGTATGCGGCTGCGTACGCTCTCTCTGAGAAAAAAACGCTGTGTGGCCTCACTTCCTGTTTCCTACCTGTTTCTTTCAACCATGACCACCATCGTTCACTGACACTAACCACGTGTTTATTACTGTAACCATGACGACAAAGGTCCCCTAACCTTATCAAAGTAGTAATTTTAACCCTAAACCTAACCCAGCAGTTTTTGTGCCTAAATCTAACCAAACACTTGAAACATGAAGCAGACAGATGATGAGACGTCAGATCAGAAAACACACCTGTGCGTCTCTCCCAACGTATTCTGTTGTTTAATTTGACTTGCTGGTTTTATTTCTTCCCACACACCCACGTCACTGTTCAAAGTTAAACCCCCGGTATCACCGATGGAAAGTCACATGTGAGCAGTGATGGAAGTCCTGAGTCAGGTGTCTCTTTGATTGACAGTACATGTTACTGTTGGACTGCAGAGAGACATTCTTCCACTGTGACGCTGTGGTGCGTTAACACCTCTGTGACTGTAATCTGATCCGGTCCCACCTGAGCCAAACCAAAAAAATAAAAAACACCACACAGAAACTGTGCTCAGTCATGATGAGTGTGAACCTGCAGCTGGTCTGAGGCCAGGTATTCTCTGGCTGCAGGATTAAAACAACAGCGAGTGACAGACAGCAGACTTTTATGGCTCTCTGCTGGCTGTAAATCTCTCCATCAACAGGACCAGTTTAAGAAAACACAAACCAGTACAGACTAGAAACGCCTCACGCAGGTGAGTCTGCGTCATCCTGCAGGTGCGCTGTGTTGTTTAAAGTTGTGATGAACATTTTAAGACTAATAAATCATTAGCACATTAATTTAGTGACATTAGTGTAATAATTATAAAAACTCCAGGTAAGCAAAGAGGCCCAACAACACCTGCCTGAATGCATAACTCAGGGTTAGGGTTACAGGTCAACAGGTAAAAACCAGACATGTATATCAGAGAGCAAGGCCGTCTGATGCTCCATAGCGCCACTGTTGGTCAAAGACTTGACAGGGCACCTTTAAGACAAAGGTAGATCCTGAGGTTGAGATGGTGCAGGTGTCACCATGATGACCAGAAGCCGTTAGCAGCCTCGACTGGATTTAATCAGGTGGTTTGCAAACGTTTCATGATGCAGAGAGCTCTGAAGCAGCACAGAAAATAAACTAAAGATGTTATATTCTGTTGTGGCTGTGATATATTCTGTGATAATCAATGATGTCGTGTCCTGACACATGAAAATAATGGACTCAGGAGGTCGGCTGTGTTTGCCGTGTGTGTGTAGTCACATCATGGCTAGGTTAGTTAACAGAGCCTGAAGCGCCAGTATTGTTTCTGTGGTTACCTGCAGGTTAATACACCTTGAACTCCACGCTGATTTTAACCTGACAGAGATGAGTACTTTCCGTGGCCCTGGTACAAGAGAATACTAAGATAAGTCAGATCTCTGCTGACAGATTCCTGTAACGTCTGTTAAATAACTGCGTTCTTTGGAAGAGGTGATTAAAAACACAACGTTATCCACTCTCACCTGACTGAAATGACGCCTCACTCATCAGAGGTGTTGATGTGGTGGAGTTATGCAACAGGCCATTCTCACGCTGCGAGGTCGGACAGGAAGCTGCCAGCTCACCTGAAGAGGAGGACGACAGCTCTTCTGCCTGAGAAAGAGTCACGGCCCAGCAGAGAGCCAATTACCAGCAACAGCATGCCTCCTGCCACTCTGTGATGTTCCTCATTTTCATTATTTTTATCACCCCCAGTATCAGAGTTGGGTGTGTCTGCTTGCAGCAGGAGGGGTGGGGCTTGGATAGTAATAGTATTGTACTGTGTTACGGCTATATGTGTTTCCCTGTACTGCCTTGTCTTGCTCTGCCCAGGTGTTCATCCTGATTGCCCAATGAGGTGCACCTGGCCTTACCAGCATCGGGAGAGAGGCCTCTGGCATGGCAGTGCTGGTTTTGCTGTCGCCCAGCCTGGGATTTTGGTGTAGCTTATGTTTTTACTTTTGGTTGTCTTTATTTAGTGTTTTGGTCGTGTATGTCTTTACGTAATAAATCCAAGGCTTTGGTTGTTTTAAAGGTGTCTCACTGTGGTTAATTGGGTCGGTGGTGTCGGAGTTAGTTAGTCCCATAGGGCCGCCAAGGGGTGGGAAGTGTAATACTGCAGTACTGTACAGTAACACTGCAGTACTGGTGGGTGTGTCTGCTTGCAGCTGGAGGGGTGGGGCTTGGATAGTAAGAATGTTGTGAGTGCCATGAATTTTGGAGAAAGAAAAGCAAACCACTGATGTTCTTCATCACTTCAGCGTCTCAGATTTTGGGTCCTGTTCCAAAAAGCAGGATAACTGGAAGAATATACTGGGCACATCTGGAACCAGCTCCAGATCACGGCCTGATGTAAAAAGAGCAGTTACAGGTTTCGCTCTGCTTCCTGGTCTGTTTCCCACCTGTTCTCCAGGAGGTTTGGTGGCTGCAGCTGTGAGGACTGAAACAGAAACCCTTCTGGCTTCAAATTCTCCCTCTGTGTATAAAATAAAGCAAGAAGACTTCCATCTGTATGTTTACATTGTTTACATGCTGAACCTCAGCACTACAGTACTGTAAAGTAATATTACAGTACTATACTGTAATACTGGAGGACTGTACGGTAACACTGCAGTACTGTAAAGTAACACTACAGTACTGTAAAGTAATACTACAGTACTGTAAAGTGACACTGCAGTACTGTACAGTAACACTGCAGTACTACACTGTAATACTGGAGGACTGTACGGTAACACTGCAGTACTGTACGGTAACACTACATTACTGTAAAGTGACACTACATTACTGTAGAGTGACACTGCAGTACTGTACAGTAACACTGCAGTGTTCAGTACTGGTGGTCGCAGCAGCAGCAGCAGCAGCAGCAGCTGTGGTGGTGTTGGCACCTCCACCTATTGAACAACACAGCAGGGAGTTGAACCCTCGACTCTGGCAGCGCGTGTTAATCTGAGTCTCCGTGGGTCACCACTCAGAGGGGGTCGCTCACAGCTCCGCCACCTTCCCCCCACATCCGCAGCCAATCAGAGAGCAGACCAACTGGGTGAAGGGTGGCGGTTGGCCTGCTCGGCTTGCTGCTGTTGCTCAACCCGCCTGCTCGGCCAGGCTTCCTTCCTCCACTCCGACCGCCTCCTCTGCTCCCAAACACCCAGAGCCAGCTCGCTGCGTCCCCTTTGTCCCCCCCTCCCAACACGCCAAGCTGCCTGTGTGTGTGTTTCTGGCGCTGCTCGGCCCGCTCGTCGCCTCCACGCTCCCCGGAGGAGGAGTTTCAAAACGTGCTGATGCAACAACCAGCGGAGTTACTGCAGCTCCATCATTACTATTGGACACATGGAGATACAGTGATTAATGAGTGTGTGTGTCTCTCAAAGGGACAAAACTTCAGTCCCCACTCCATTAACTACTTATGTTTGAGAGAGAGAGAGATTTCGAAGATCTTTTTTACAACGTCACCAAACATCATACCAGCAACTATAGCACCAGATCTACTAATCAGGTTCTTTTAAATGTCTCCAGGTGCCCAGGTGAGTCTGGTAAAACTGCTTTCTCCTTTGATGCACATTGGGCATGGAATGAGCTGCAAGAAGTACTCCCTTCTTTGAATACCTTTAAAGGTCTTTTACAAACTGCCCCTCCCCCCTCGTAACCCCCCTCAGATCTCTGGAGGTGGGTGCTGACTGATGCCCGTCCCCCCTATCACTCCTCTCCCGCTTCATGCGTCTTCTGTCCCTAAACCCAGCGTGTCTTTGTCTTCCCTGGAGTCAGAGTCTTGGTTGGAACGCAGTAAATCACCTCTGTACTGAATTCCCTGTTGTCAAACTACTACTGAGCCCGGTTCAGTTGCCCACTCGCTCACCCACATCCGGTTCTGGTACCCTTTCCCAGCTGGGTCCCTCTCGCCCCGGGCCTGAAAACCTCCTTCTCCTGGCGGTCCAAAGCTCCTGTGCTAGCCCACCCCCGGTGCTCCGAGCTCACAGTCCGGGCAGAGTCAGCTAATAGGACCGCTAACTTAGCTAACTAGCTAACGGCAGCTACTTGTGCAAGGCTATGTATTTGATGAGCGTCGGTGTACCATCTAAATGATCCTGAAGCTGTTATTTTAAGGTAAGACAGTTACATAATGAGCCCTGTATCGCTATTTTCCAAGCTACTGTGGCTGTCACATTTTGTGGGATCCATGTGGTGGTTTCCATGAGAACACAGCCGTCGAGACTTTCATCATACGGCCCCACCGGGCCATGTCATTAGAATTCGATGTGTAAGGGATCAGAAGAGGAACAAACAACACAAAACACACATGAACTGCGAGTAACTGACCAATGAAAACTTGGTTGACTAAGACTCTTCCCATCAACAAACGTTTGGTCGACTGTTGGGGGGCAGCCATAGTTCGATGGGGACTTTTGTAAATTGTATTGAGGTTCTCCAACAACAGCAAGAGCAGCCATCGCTACACACAGCTGTGGCTATTCAGTGTCACATGTACCTGTACACCATCAAAAGGAAGTGCTGTCTCAGTCATCATCATCATCAGATTTGTTGATACATGTGACCTCTGATGTGTTGAAATCACGTTTTCTCTGCAGATTGAACTCTGTCCTGTTTGCAGCTGCAATGAATGAGTGAACCTCATCTAGTTTTGTTCAGATTGAAAACTAAACCACATCCAGGACAAGATGCACAGCAACAACTGAGTGGAGCAGAGCTGAATCTGTGAAGGGCAAACAGATATTACAGATATACAAATGTAACTTCATGCCCTCGTTAACGTTCCTTAATGAGATGCATCATTCACTCGTTCACTCGTTTGTTTGCGCCCTCATTTTGGTGATTCATGGGAGCATGTGAGTCACCATGTGCCTCTAATTTAATCAAATGTTTCGCTGTGCTCATTCAGACAGCTGTAATTTACTGTCTTCCCATAATTAATTTAATTCTCTTGCATGTAATAATTCATGTTTAATTCATTTGCATCTAATCCAGCAGAATAAATCAGACTTCATCCAATCAGTGATGTTTTCTTCATTGGCTGCCTGGTAACTGAACCCACTGTTACCATGTGACTACATGTTCAGGTATGTGACATTATTATAAATGCAGGACTGACAGTTGATTCTCTGATGATTTTAATGATTATTAGAATAATGATCTAGTTTGGGAAACCTGCATTGTGCAGAGATGACATGTGTACTGAATGAGGAAATGATTGAAAGCTTTGTTCTCACTTCTCAGGAAGGTGATAACTTCATAACGCAGAGCTGCAGCTGTTATCTGTCTGCACCTGATAAGAGTCTGACTGGGAATGTGGATAATGGAAGTCGTTTCATATCAGATTTGGTTTGTGTTATGCAGCTCAGTGATTGGCACTGGTTTCCACCCACAGCTGGACTGCAAACTGGAATGTTACTCGACCTCTTGAATTTTATCGGGACAGGTGTCAGTGAATGTGGTGAATACCATATGAAATGATTATAATATAAATGGATAAGCAAACAGGATATTACTCCAGCCAGGCTGCATTATTTGAACCTTAACGCTCCACACTCATGCTTTCAACGTCCAAAGGTCATTTGCTTTTGAGAGAAAGTGCTTGATTTGATCAGTCAAATTATTATTCACCAACCAACAACCAGTTTGCACTTGCTGCATTTTGAGCGCTCCCATTGGCCGTTTTCCCAAGGTGTGTCTCTGGCCGAGCCTCTGAACGTCCGACTGTTCCCTTCACATCATGATGAATGAACTGTTCCAGCAGACAGACTGTAAAGTGACGAACTCCAGTTTAATGGTGACAAAGGTCAGACAGTGTGGTATGATGACAACGTGCCGCGCTCCTATCAGAGTCGTCCTCTGCCAAGTCTGCAGATAAGACGAAGCTGAGTTGAAATTCAGCAGATCAGCCTGAGATTAGTCTTATCTTCTAACCATCAACTCGTATTGAATTTGTGAGCTGTAGTGATGAAAGGCAGGGCTGATTGAGCAACACTGCCCGGGCTTTAAAAGCACTGCCAGACCTGGCTGCCAAAAACAGTTTCATAACCAAACCCGACCACAGCTGACAGCTCGCAGAGGCAGCCGGAGGAAAGTTAAGATAAGTTAGAGGGAAGCAGCTCCTCTGAAATCAACTCGTCATCTCCTCAGAGAGGATTCCTGCTCTGTCCAAACATCCACACATCTGATCTCTGTTCATAACGGCACATTTTCATTCAGACAGGGCTCATATGGGACATTTTTACATCACGTGTGCACTAAAGTCTGAAACAGCAGCTTTACGGCGCTGCTGAAGGTTTATATGGCTACTTTATTCATATTATCATTATCTGTTAACCCAGGAGTTCCAGGACGCCTCAGAGCCCCAAATCACATGCAATCAAGTTCAGCTTGAAGTGACTTCACCTATAAAAGCTGCGTCTGTCCACTGGTCTTCTGCAGTAAACTGTGAGCCAATCAGAGCGCAGAGGCAGCTTCACCCAGTCTGACCCTTCCCGTCTCTCCATCCATCCGGCCATCTCAGGCAGACGGCCAACCTGATTGGTTCAGCCGGGGCGACCCCTCCCCTCCCCCGAGGAGAATCTGAACCCGTCCTGATGTGAAGCAGGACAGACGGGAGGAGGACACGTGAACGGCACGCTTCCAGTGTTGCTCAAAGGTCCCTGGGCAGTCATTTACCCCCCTCCTCCCTCCTCCTCCCCCACAGACAGAGGACCAGCAGACCCACTGATCTCTGCTGTACAGAGGTTAGACAGCTGCAACACACGCACACACACACCACACACACACACACACACACACACACGTCAGTAAACAGCATTCTTCGCTGCTTCTGTGTGCAGCCACCTACTGACTGCATCACCTCTCTAGCAGAGCCGGTTGTAAGACAGTTTAACTGTGGCGTCTCGAGCTGTGGCGGATGTGGTGATGTCACATGTCACATGTAGTGATGCGTGACCCTCCACCTCGTCACACCACGTAACCACGAGGCCTCCTACAGTCGCTGCTCCTCTCTCCTCTGTTGTATTTCTCACACATGTTGCAGCAGAATCTGAATACTGATTCTTCTTCTCAATGACGTCACTTCAGACTGAATAATGAAGGGAAATGAAGCGACGGATCGGTCCGAAAAGGGAACAAAGCAGCATCCGTGTTTGTTGTTAGTTGCCTGGCAACAGTGTTGTCATAACTTCTCATCACCTCAGTCTTTTATCAAACAGCTGACTGCAGATGTCGCCCCATCAGGTGCTAACAGACCTTCTAAACTTTGGGATTCCTCCTCTTCAAGAGACGCTTCTCCTCAACAAATTTATGACCATAAAAATAAAGCTGCTCTGACAGTTTGAGATCGCCCTCAATCTTCAGCAGTGAATCATATGACTTCATCAGAATGTGTGAGACTGTTACCTGCTGCTAACGTTAGCTGCAGCGCTAACCTCCCTCCTGCCAGGCCGCAGCCGCTGAGTTATGGTTCAGTTTAATCCGACACAGCAGCAGAGGCGCTCAGCAAACTGAAGCAATTACCCCCAATCCCATAATTCATCTGTGCAGCAGCAGATTTCTCTAAATCGTCAAACTTCACCCACAAAAACTGACACCCCCCAAAATACACACAATCACAAAGACACTCAGTAACAGTGAAGGGGAGAGACACTGAGACGTACGCGATACATTAACAAACAGTCAAACTGTATTTGTCTTTATGTTTACGCATGTCTCTAAATGACACCACGGTCCTTCCTGGATGATTCATTAACTGAAGCTGTGAGGTCAAAGGTCAGCAGCTCTGCTGTGTGTCACGTGACCGTTTGTCTGAGAGGTCAGAGGTCAGAGTCGGTCTGGGAAACACATTCACCTTCAGTCCAGTTCAGAGCAGAGCAGCAGACTGTGTGTGTGTGTGTGTGTGTGTGACTGACTGTGAGTGTGTGTGTGTGACGGAGTGTGTGTGTGTGTGTGTGACTGACTGTGAGTGTGTGTGTGTGACGGAGTGTGTATGTGTGTGTGTGTGTGTGTGTGTGACTGACTGTGAGTGTGTGTGTGTGACGGAGTGTGTATGTGTGTGTGCGTGTGTGTGACAGACTGTGTGTGTGTGAGTGTGTGTGAGTGTGTGTGTGTGTGTGTGTGTGTGATGGACTGTGTGTGTGTGTGTGACGGAGTGTGTCTGTGTGTGTGTGTGTGTGTGTGTGTGTGATGGACTGTGTGTGTGTGTGTGTGACTGACCGTGAGTGTGTGTGTGTGACGGAGTGTGTATGTGTGTGTGTGTGACGGAGTGTGTGTGTGATGGACTGTGTGTGTGTGTGTGTGTGTGTGACTGACTGTGAGTGTGTGTGTGTGTGTGACGGAGTGTGTGTGTGTGTGTGTGTGTGTGTGTGACTGACTGTGAGTGTGTGTGTGTGTGTGACGGAGTGTGTGTGTGTGTGTGTGTGATGGACTGTGTGTGTGTGTGTGTGTGTGTGTGTGTGTGTGTGTGTGACGGAGTATGTGTGTGTGTGTGTGTGACGGAGTGTGTATGTGTGTGTGTGACGGAGTGTGTGTGTGTGTGTGTGTGTGACTGACTGAGAGTGTGTGTGTGTGTGTGACGGAGTGTGTGTGTGTGTGTGTGTGTGTGTGACTGACTGTGAGTGTGTGTGTGTGTGATGGACTGTGTGTGTGTGTGTGTGTGACTGACTGTGAGTGTGTGTGTGTGTGTGTGTGTGTGTGTGTGTGTGTGTGACGGAGTGTGTGTGTGTGTGTGTGACGGAGTGTGTGTGTGTGTGTGTGTGTGTGTGTGTGTGTGACGGACTGTGAGTGTGTGTGTGACGGAATGTGTGTGACGGACTGTGAGTGTGTGTTGAGTGTGTGTGACTGACTGTGAGTGTGTGTGTGTGACGGAGTGTGTGTGTGTGTGTGTGTGTGTGTGTGTGTGATGGAATGTGTGTGTGTGTGACGGAGAGTGCATGTGTGTGTGTGTGTGTGTGATGGACTGTGTGTGTGTGTGTGACGGACTGTGAGTGTGTGTGTGTGTGACGGACTGTGAGTGTATGTTGAGTGTGTTTGTGAGTGTGTGTGTGTGTGTTGAGTGTGTGTGAGTGTGAGTTGAGTGTGTATTGAGTATGTCAGTGTGTGTGTGTGACTGACTGTGAGTGTGTGTGTGTGTGATGGACTGTGTGTGTGTGTGTGTGTGACTGACTGTGAGTGTGTGTGTGTGTGTGTGTGTGTGTGTGTGTGTGTGTGTGTGTGTGTGACGGAGTGTGTGTGTGTGTGTGTGTGTGTGACTGACTGTGAGTGTGTGTGTGTGTGTGTGTGTGTGTGTGACGGACTGTGAGTGTGTGTGTGTGACGGACTGTGATTGTATGTTGAGTGTGTGTGAGTGTGTGTTGAGTGTGTGTGAGTGTGTGTTGAGTGTGTGTGTGTGTGTGTGTGTGTGTGTGTGTGTGTGTGTGTGACGGACTGTGAGTGTGTGTGTGACGGAATGTGTGTGACGGACTGTGAGTGTGTGTGTGTGTGTGTGACGGACTGTGAGTGTGTGTTGAGTGTGTGTGACTGACTGTGAGTGTGTGTGTGTGTGTGTGTGTGTGTGACGGACTGTGAGTGTGTGTGTGTGACGGACTGTGATTGTATGTTGAGTGTGTGTGAGTGTGTGTTGAGTGTGTTTGTGTGTGTGTTGAGTGTGTGTGAGTGTGTGTTGAGTGTGTGTGTGTGTGTGTGTGTGTGTGTGTGACGGACTGTGAGTGTGTGTGTGACGGAATGTGTGTGACGGACTGTGAGTGTGTGTGTGTGTGTGTGACGGACTGTGAGTGTGTGTTGAGTGTGTGTGACTGACTGTGAGTGTGTGTGTGTGACGGAGTGTGTGTGTGTGTGTGTGTGTGTGTGTGTGATGGAATGTGTGTGTGTGTGACGGAGAGTGTATGTGTGTGTGTGTGTGTGTGATGGACTGTGTGTGTGTGTGTGACGGACTGTGAGTGTGTGTGTGTGTGACGGACTGTGAGTGTATGTTGAGTGTGTTTGTGAGTGTGTGTGTGTGTGTTGAGTGTGTGTGAGTGTGTGTTGAGTGTGTATTGAGTATGTCAGTGTGAGAGTGTGAGTGAGTGTGTGTGTGTGTGTGACAGACTGTGTGTGTGTGTGTGAGTGTGTGTGAGTGTGTGTGTGTGTGTGTGTGTGAGAGCGTGTGTGTGACAGACTGTGTGTGTGTGTGTGTGAGTGTGTGTGAGTGTGTGTGTGTGAGAGCGTGTGTGTGACAGACTGTGAGTGTGTGTGTGTGTGTGTGCGTGTTGAGTGTGTGTGTGTGTGTGTGTGTGTGTGTGTGTGAGAGTGTGTGAGTGTGAGATTGTGTGTGAGAGTGTGTGTGTGTGTGTGTGTGTGTGACTGACTGTGAGTGTGTGTGTGTGACGGACTGTGTGTGTGTGTGTGTGTGTGTGTGTGTGAGAGCGTGTGTGTGAGAGTGTGCGTGCGTGTGACAGACTGTGTGTGTGAGTGTGTGTTGAGTGAGTGTGTGTGTGTGAGTGTGTGTGTGAGTGTGTGAGTGAGTGTGTGAGTGTGTGTGTGTGACGGACTGTGAGTGTATGTGTGTGAGTGAGTGTGTGTGTATGCGTGTGTGTGTGTGTGTGAGTGTGTGAGTGTGTGTGTGTCTTATTGTCAGCTCACAGTAACGAGCTCAACCAGCAGCAACAAGTGCCTTTCACACACTCTTTGTCCTGGGTTTTGCCTGTCAGGCTCCATACAGGCAGAGAGAGAGAGAGAGAGAGAGAGAGAAGTAGGCCAGTGTCTCTTTATCTCTGTGTAAAGACAGTCTGTCTTATCAGCGCTGGAAATTACAGCGATACAGCACACAGGAAACACAAAGCAGCAGCCGGCCTGTATTGTCCACCTGACTGCCTTTGTGTGTGTATCCAGGTCACTGCAGTGCTATCTGTGGGGTTAATATTTAGACTGCAGAGACCAGGACCGCTCTGAATAGACCAGGACCTGCAGAGAAGCCAGGGCTTCACCCCAACCTCTGTTTACTCTGATTAATTATTCTCTGAAAGAGGCAGCGGCTCACGCACACGCCTGCTGCCTCACAAAGTGCTCACAGCGAAGAGGCTCCAGGTGAGAGGGAGGCCTTCAGGAAACACTTCAGTTCTAGTGTCAGTAGATCTGAGGGCGGCCTTTGACACAGGTGACCATATAGACTGGAAACTGGATCGGACTCATCTAACTCTTCGTCAGAGAGCGAATAAGCATGTTTACCAAAATGTCAAACTGTTCCTGCTGCTGGACAACAGGTCAAAATAATGTTTTCCTCTCAGGTTTGTGTAATGTTGTGTGAATGTTGTGTGACAGAATCACAGAGAACATGTGGACTGCTGAGGTCTCAGATGGGGCTGACACATTATGTAGTCTTCCTTCATTTCATATATTGTATATTTTTGTACCTTTCACAAACAGCTAATTCAGGTCTCCCTGGTCTGAGTTTGGCTGCACGCCTCGTCCCAACTGTACAGAGTCATTACTACAGGCCACACTGTGGTGTCACTGTACAGCTGCACTGCAGTAATGTTAGTCTAGGATCAGTAAAAGTACAAATAATATCAGTATATAATCCCACAGTGAGCACTGTTGTGACTCGCTGAAGATTAAATCATTCACAGGGACACTGGCCACTTTAACTATGATTAGCTTATCCAGCTCCCAGAGGACCGAGGAGAAAGCAGGCTGTCTCACCTTATGAATGAAATAAATTAGATCTACAGTAAAACTGGGCTTCGACCAGAGGGAACCCCACTGAAGGAACATATTAATGTGTCCTTTCAAAAGAAAACGTGTTGATTTGTTTTGGACTGGCTCACAGTCGCTTTACAAAATATTAAATTGGAAAAAGAAAGTGTGCACAACTGAATATTGGACTCATGGGGTTAAAATCTGGTGTCTCATTTCAGCAAGACCTTAACACACACACACACACACACACATCGACACACTGAGTGTGCTGAGGGATTTATGGTCTCAGTTGTTGTCCAGCTCTCAGGGAGAGTTTCCAGTTCATGTTTCCTCCTGTGTGGAGGAGCAATGAGAAACAGCAGAGGACTCTGGTTCAGCTCCATGTTCCTGCTGGATTCACTGACGTACAGCAAACACAGAGAAAGTGATCACACACTGAAAACATACACTTTATGCTGCAGTTTGAGTTCTGTAAAAAATCTCTGACGGACGGACAACTCACACCTGCGGATGTATGACAGAGATGTTGTCTCTCACAGAGAGGGTCCTGGTGGACGTTGTCTCTCACAGGGAGGTTGGTGGTGGACGTTGTCTCTCACAGAGAGGTTCCTGGTGGACGTTGTCTCTCACAGGGTGATTCTTGGTGGACGTTGTCTCTCACAGAGAGGTTGGTGGTGGACGTTGTCTCTCACAGAGAGGTTCCTGGTGGACGTTGTCTCTCACAGGGTGATTCTTGGTGGACGTTGTCTCTCACAGAGAGGTTGGTGGTGGACGTTGTCTCTCACAGGGAGGTTTGTGGTGGACAACGTCTCTCACAGGGAGGTTCTTGGCGGACGTTGTCTCTCACAGAGAGGTTAGTGGTGGACGTTGTCTCTCACAGGTAGGTTCCTGGTGGACGTCGTCTCTCACAGAGAGGTTAGTGGTGGACGTTGTCTCTCACAGAGAGGTTAGTGGTGGACGTTGTCTCTCACAGGTAGGTTCCTGGTGGACGTCGTCTCTCACAGAGAGGTTAGTGGTGGACGTTGTCTCTCACAGGGAGGTTTGTGGTGGACAACGTCTCTCACAGGGAGGTTCTTGGCGGACGTTGTCTCTCACAGAGAGGTTAGTGGTGGACGTTGTCTCTCACAGGTAGGTTCCTGGTGGACGTCGTCTCTCACAGAGAGGTTAGTGGTGGACGTTGTCTCTCACAGAGAGGTTCCTGGTGGACAGACACCCTCCAGCAGGAGCTGCAGCCTCAGATTCAGATCAGGTCAGGGAGGTGAGAGGATATGAACTGCACATGTCTCCAGTATCTCGCTCAGCACGAGAGAACATTCCCATCATTTTAACTCATTGACATTCAGATCAGCCCCGCACCAAGCGTTTATCTTGTTTATGGGTTGTGAAACCTGGAATAAATCACTGGTGTGGAGAGCAGTGCTGCCAAGCTCCCAGTGACGTTATCAACCTCCGCCATGAATCAGAAACACAGAAGGCGTTATTTCTGCTCCGCTCCGCTCATCTAATTCTTCCTGACAAGCGAAGCCCGAACTTGTCAATCATGTTGTCCCTGATTGCTCACAGATATCTGGAGGCCTGACAGCTTTCTCCCAACTGTGGCTTCTTGATCGATCGGCGGTATAAACAGCTTCACCTTCGGCCTCCTCCTCCTCAGAAAACATATCTTCTGACCCTCAGGAGGTTTGTGTTCGACCAACAGAGAGACTTGTGTGTAGTTCTGCTTTGCATTGGGTTTGACAAAGTTTACCACCTAAAAACTTTAGGTGGTAGAAATGAGCTGTTGTCAATACAGTGCTGTGAAACACACACACACACTTATTAAATGCCATTCAGAAACATATTCACTCACTTTATATGATAAGATCATGAGATGAGTGATCACAAAGCAAATCTGAGCACTAATCAATCGTATCCAGAAGATGTAGAGACAATAATCATCAATGTTTTTAGCCACACTAGCAGCATTAGCGATGGCAGCAATGTTCTGTCTGTCTGCCTGTCTGTCTCTCAGTCTGTCCCTCATTCTCTCTGCCTGTCTGTCTGTCTGTCTGTCTCTCTGTCTGTGTGTCTGTCTGTTTCTCCACCTCCAGTCACCAGTCCGTCAAGCTCCTGAGGTTCGCGGACGACACCACCCTCATCGGACTCATCTCTGGTGAGGATGAGTCTGCCTACAGGTGGGAGATTGACCACCTGGTGACCTGGTGCAACAACAACAACCTGGAGCTTAACGCTTCAAAGACAGTGGAGATGGTTGTAGACTTCAGGAGGAGCGCAGCCCCACCCGCCCCCATCACCCTGTGTGACTCTCCAGTGGACACTGTGGAGTCCTTCCGTTTCCTGGGCTCCATCATCAGCCAGGACCTCCGGTGGGAGCTGAACATCAGCTCCCTCCCACCCCGGACACCATCTGTTCGACCCCCTCCGCTCTGGTAGGAGGCTGCAGTCCATCAGGACCAAAACCTCCCGCCACAAAAACAGTTTCTTCCCCTCTGCAGTCAACCTGATAAACTTACATTGACCCCCCCCCGAACACAAACACAAGTTATACGTACATCACCCCTGTCCCCCCTGCGTTACATTAACGCACCCACCCCCTACTGGACACTTTATCTGGACACTTTACCTTATTTTGGTCACTGCACTGGTGGTTATTTATCTTATTTTTATTCTTATTCTTATTTTACCATTTATATTCTACTTATTTATTATCAAAACAATAGCACCTTCAGACCACGGCAAATTCCTTGTAATGTATGTTACTTGGCAATAAACAGTTTCTGATTCTGTCAGTTTATCTGTCTGTCCCTCAGTCTGTCTGCCTGTCTGTGTGTCTGTCTGTCTCTCAGTCTGTCTGTCTGTTCTTCAGAGCTGCTAGTTGTCAGCTTTGGTAGTTTTCAACCATCACATTCGAACTCCTAAACTCATCTAAAACTACCATGACCACGTGAAGCATCATCCTGTCAGGTCCTGTGACATCAGTGTGCTGATCCGCTTTGTTATTAATTTAATTGATCTAAAACAGATGAACTGAACGTCACGACAGAGACGTCAATTACAAAAGCAGTTTCTTTGTTACAGTTTGAGCTCATGGTCAAACAGAATGGAGTTTCATTCAGAAGTAACTGATTGGCTGCAATTCATTTACAACAAATACACAACAGATCACAGTGATTGATTACTGCACTGTTTGTTCACCTCATAGAAAATGAACAAACTGCGTTCATTCGGGCTGAAATGTGGACCTGCAGGGTGATTACAGCTTGTTGTTCATAAGCTTCAACACACACACACACACACACTGAGGGAGGCAGCGTCCCCGGAGCATCCTGGACTCCTTAAAGCTGGATGTTGGTTGGCAGAGTCAGCCACACATTGTGGTTACCATGCCGACGGAAGGCCGGGGGGGAGGAAGGAAAGAAATTGCAGCCAAGACAGAGAAAACACACTTCAGGGGGTCAAAGGTCACCATCCCTGGAGCCTGGAGCTGGACCAAGTGTTCGCAGTGATCACAGGGTCAGAGTCATGATCCTCATCAGTGACGACACCAAGAACAGAAAACAGTTTTAAGGTCCCTCCTGCGGTTTGTTTGTATCCTCAGACGCCCCCTACCCCGCCTGGTGCAGGTGGTGGCTGGTTCAGTGCCCGCTCCACCTTTGAACACAGAGCTCAAGAGACACCTGAACTCCCTGAGGAGGAAGAAGAAGACGTTGGAGCAGGAGAAGAGGAAAGGAGTTGGTGTTTTTCTGCAGAATGGATCGTCTCTCGAAGGAGGTCGGTTTCTGTTGAAGCGGAGGAAGCTGATTGGCTCCATCTGGATCAGATCTGCAGGCTGCACAGACCAGATAAATCCTGCCTTCTGGTCTATGTTGGTTCCCTCCCAGTGAGCCCAGTGAGATCGGTGAGCCCAGTGAGACCAATGAAACCAGTGAGACCAGTGGGACCAGTGAGCCCAGTGAACCAAGTGAGACCAGTGAGCCCAGTGAACCCAGTGAGCCAAGTGAGACCAGTGAGCCCAGTGAGCTCAGTGAGACAAGTGAGCACAGTGAACCAAGTGAGACCAGTGAGCCCAGTACCCAGTAAACCCAGTGAACCCAGTGGGCCAACTGAGACCAGTGAGCCAAGTGACCCAGTGAGACCAGTGAGCCAAATGAGACAAGTGAGCCCAGTGAACCCAGTGAGACCAGAGAGCCAAATGAGACATCGTCTCTCGTAGGAGGTCGGTTTCTGTTGAAGCGGAGGAAGCTGATTGGCTCCATCTGGATCAGATCTGCAGGCTGCACAGAGCAGATAAATCCTCCCTTCTGGTCTATGTTGGTTCCCTCCCAGTGAGCCCAGTTAGACAAGTGAGTCCAGTGAGTCCAATGAGACCAATGAAACCAGTGAGACCAGTGAACCCAGTGAGATCAGTGAGCCCAGTGACCTAGTGAGACCAGTGAGCCAAATGAGACAAGTGAGCCCAGTGAACCAAGTGAGACCAGTGAGCCCAGTAAGCCCAGTGAACCCAGTGAGCCAAGTGAGACCAGTGAGTCCAGTGAGCTCAGTGAGACAAGTGAGACCAGTGAGCCCAGTACCCAGTGAACCCAGTGAGCCAAGTGAGACCAGTGAGCCAGGTGACCCAGTGAGCCAAGTGAGACAAGTGAGCCCAGTGACCCAAGTGAGACCAGTGAGCCCAGTAAGCCCAGTGAGCCAAGTGAGACCAGTGAGTCCAGTGAGCCCAGTGAGACCAATGAGACCAGAGAGCAGAATGAGACAAGTGAGACCAGCCAGTGATCCAGTGAGACAAGTGAGACCAGTGAACCCAGGAAACCAGTGATCCCAGTGGGACCAGTGAGCCAAGTGAGACCAGTGAGACCAGTGAGCCCAGTGAACCCAATAAGCCAAGTGAGACCAGTGAGCCAAGTGAGACCAGTGAGCCCAGTGAACCCAGTGAGCCAAGTGAGACAAGTGAGCCCAGTGAGCCAAGTCAGACCAGTGAGCCCAGTAAGCCCAGTGAGGCAAGTGAGCCCAGAGAGACCAGTGAACCCAGTGGGACCAGTGAGCCAAGTGAGCCAAATGAGACCAGTGAGACAGACACACAGACTCACAGACAGACACACAGACATGCAGACAGACAGACAGACACACAGACAGACATACAAACAGACAGACACACAGACAGGCAGACACACAGAAGGACAGACACACAGACACACACAGACAGACACAGACACATAGACACACAGACAGACACATAGACAGACACACAGGCAGACAGACAGTTACACCTCCCTCTGACAGATGCATGGAGGCGGCTGACTTACAGTTTCGGGAGGAAGCAGCAGGATCAGACTGAAGGGAGTCCACTGGTTTCAGGGATTAAGCTGATCCAGTTTGAGTTTCAGGATAAAAATGACCTCTGACCTCTACTTCACATCTGTCTCGGCCAGTAGTGCTAGTGCTGACTCAGCAGGAGGCTCTGACACATATAAATGAAGAGCAGCAGGGAATTACAGTAAGACCCCCACTCACTACACACACACGCACTACACACACGCTCGCACACACACACACACACACACACACACACGCACGCACACACACACACTACACACTGTAGTGACTAGAGTAAATGACTCTTTAAACACTGCTATCAATGAAGGTCCTCACAAGAATTTTAACATGTTTGTGTGTAAGTGTGTGTGCAGTCTTGTATCTCCATATTTGTGAGGACCAATTACAGTTTTAGGCCTTGAAGGTGCACTTGGCTGGAAGTCACCTCTCCAGATGTCAAAGACAGTCCTTACAAGTATAGAAATACAAATGTGTGTGTCTCTCATGTATTAAGCTGCTTCGCTCTTTAAGATGCAGGAGAAGAAAAAAGGAAACGACTGGAGAACATGTTTTCCAGATGTGTCTGTGTGAAGCGCTCTGCCAGATTCTCAGAGGAGGTGGATTTTAAACAAACGTATCTTGGCGACGGACGACGAGGCCATCGCTCATTTTAATGTTTGAAATTTCAAACGTTTTCATGTCTCCCCATCTGGAGAGGCAGAGACAGCAAAGCATCGTGGGAAGAGAGAGAGCTGACTGCCGCTCTGCAATACTGTCCACATACACACTCACACTCACACACACTCACACAAACACA
>NC_092180.1:675000-715000 GCF_043641665.1 Enoplosus armatus
GTACAGAACAATGTGACATTCAAAACTGCAAAATTGTACTGTACTGTAGTATTTGAATAAATATATTATATTCTTTCACAGGTTATTAAAAGGTCACCAATGCTGAAAGATGTTTTGAATGAAAGCTATTTCATTTTTCAGCAGCATGGAAAAACCACAAACCTTCTGACAGTGAAGAATTTTTATTTCTTCAGCTCCTCCCTCAATAACTTCTTTACCTCATTTTAAGGCACTTTTGTATAAATGAGGAGACATGGACGATGTTGAAGTAAAAAGTAATGATGAAAATTGACATTTTCATCTTGTGCTGCTTAAGTGAAAACATCTGGAATAAAAAAAACACAAAACACACGGTTGAACTTTTATACTCAATTTTAATTTACAATGCACGTTACCCCAGATTCCTCTGATATAAAAAAGCTGAGTGACGACAGAGAAATGCTGCCCAGCAACATTCAGACCAAAGCAAAACATGACAAACATCCCAACACGTCTTTCACAGAACGACAGAATCCAACCTGTTTCCTAATTCACTGTCACAATATTTCCTCTTCTGTGTGAGCAGCAGACAGTTAGCAGACACCCCCATGCAAAGACTTCTATAGAAACATGCTGCTGTTTAATAAAAGTGTAGAAAAACAAACAATAGAAAAGTGAAAAAGATGAAGGCTGCGCTAACTGCGGCTCACCCAGCGAGCAGGGAACGTTCCCACAACGTTACGTTGAATTTACCACAAGTTCAACCAGTGTAACACTTTCAGTGTGTTCAGTGAATAAAAACAACAGAACTTTAAGAGAGTGCAAAACGTATTGATCAGAGCTGGTTTACAGTGACAACGTTGTGGGAACGTTGTGGGAACGCGGAGCTGAGTGGCTCAAGAGCAGCAGGACTCAGACAGACAACAACATTCCTGCAGGGAGGTGAAGCTCCTGACAGACAAATCCTGTGGAAAACACTCCACGCCTGCACAAAGCTCACATAATTATAAAGTCAGACAACAACACGCCCCCTCTGTGGTGTACTGGCAGGGCAGGGGGGGTTGGGGGTGGGGGGGCTTCGGCAGGGCCTGTCCAGATCTGCTCAGACCTCATTAACAGACGCTACGGCGACCGGCCCGGTTTAAAACTGGATTTAATTCAAGCTGCGGCTCGCCTCAAGTGTCTGATGCATCTGAGGTGTCTGAGTCCACACACACACACACACACCCTGGACCGGGACACACCACCAGGTGGAGGGCTGGGTGGGGTCAAACTGACAGATTACTTCAGCAGATCTCTACTTTTAAAATGAATTTTTACACACACAACCTGGGTCTGACTGTCATATATCATTAGTCAATTAGTTATAGGACAGACACTTCAATAATTAATAATCAATAATCAGTTCTGCAGTGGAGCAAACAAACATGGTCTGTTTCCAGCTTCTCCAATGGAGTATTCTATTCTCTGCAGACACCTGGTGTTATTTGGCCTCTTTAAAAGGCTAAAACATTTATCACCAATAAAAAGAATTGATATATGTATCAGTAATAATCGTTGGTTGCAGCACTGCTTAAAACCTGAACGAGCGTGTTCATGTTCATCAGAAATCATTTCATCATTGAGTCATAGCTCAGTTATGTTTCCCAGAGGGGAGAAATCCTTTTCACTGACTCCTAAAGCTGTCATTTAGAAACTGATTGACTCTTGTGTTCACTAACAGCTGAGGTCACCTGCAGATACAACAGGTGACCCGGGCCGTGAGGTAAAACGTCACCTCCCTGCAGGAAACACTCGATGGACACCAACATGAAAAGTGTGAAGTCGATTAACACATTCAGTGGGTAAAACCAGCTGAAGGACAGATCTGTAGTCACTCTCCTCTGCAGAGGAAGATACGCAAATATGAAACAGGTATTTTTCAGTATGCAGAGTCTTAAAAACCTGTAAATCATGGAGGGAACTCTGGAAAGACCCGGACTGTGAAAACATGTAGTGAACGTACTTACAACCTTAAAAACTCTCATCAGGTTTTCAACTAGACATGTTTGAAAAAGTCTTTGTAGAATAACAGAAGAAAATACACATCCTAAAAAAAAGGGAATTTAATAATTTACATCATCATCCTGCGGCAGGGGGGGGGGCAGTGAGTCCACATCCAAGTGTGTTCTTAATGAGCCGACAGGAAACGTGTTTAAGTTCCTACAGACGTCTGCTGGTCCAGTCCCTCTGATTCACTCAGTGTGAATCCTTATTGGACGACGTCTCAGTTTGTAGGAGCTCACATCTACTCACATTCTTCCAATCAATCGATCAATCAATCCATCCGTCTGTCAATACTCTGGTCTCTGGTCCAAAAATGTGATAGAATCGGACTCAGTTCTAAAAGTTACCAATTAAAATAAATTGTGGTTTTCACTTTAAAAGCCTTTTTTGTCAAATATTCAATAAATAAAAAGAAAATCTATTTGAATAGAACTGCCTGATTCTTCAAAAACTCTTCCTCTTAATATTTTTCAGAACTTCTCCAGCACTGGAAAATAAAAGGGGGGGGTAGTAACGGATTAAATATGAGAAAACAAATAATAAACCAAAGAAAAGCAGTGAAGAAGAAGTGAGGCTGAGGCCATGTTTCCAGAGCGAGAAGTGACACGAGTTTCCAGAAAGGCTGCAGCAGGCTCAGCCCCTGTAAGCAAACATCCCTGTGGCTCCGACCCCCTCACTGCCCATTGGTGGTGGCGTTGTTGGGGGCGGGGCTGGAGCCCTCCGCACCTGCGGGCGGCTGAACGTTGTCGGCCAGGTTGTGTGCGTGCTCCAGGAAGAGGTCTTTGAGCACGCTCAGCTCTTTGCTCAGCAGTTTGATCTTGGCCTCCAGCCGCTCGTTCTCCTCCTTCAGCTCGTTGACGCGCTGCTGTGTGTCCATCGCCTTCTGCTTGCTGCGCATGCGGCTCTTCTTCACCGCCAGGTTGTTGCGTTCGCGGCGCTGACGGTACTCATCGCTGTCCTTGTCTGCGTGGGGTTTCTTCATCTTGCTGGGGGGGAGGGCCTTGCCGCCTCCGGCTGAAGGGTTTGCGGGGACGAGCTGGGGGACCTGCTGGGGGACCTGCTGCAGTCCGGCTACGGCCGCCGGCAGAGACAAGGAGGAAGTGGCGGCGTGGGCCTGACTCTGGATGACGCTCACACCGTTGTGGTCAGCTGTGATTGGTTTCGGCTGCGACGGCCGGCTCATCTGGATGTGTTGCCTGCAGGTGACGATCTCCGAGTCTCCTCAGGTATACAGAGGAAACGGTAACACGAGTTCAGAGTCTTCACCTCGATGGAGCCTAGAGGAGGACGACAACAGACCAGGGGTTCAGTCCATATCCAGAATTATTGATCCTGTTTAATAACAACCAGGAGAACAAAGGTTGAATTTGATCACTTTACTTTGGAATTAACCGTTTCCTCCCCGTCTGCACGCTACCCGTTGCTGTTGTTGTGTCACATGTTCAACCTGTCCAATGATTGGCTGTTTGTGTGTCACTCGCAGCAGCTCTGTTATCAAAGGATCTGACAGGCTGTTTATGAGCCGGGGCCTATGCTCTATGTGCTTTCATGGCAGTTTGCATTTAAAGTGAAACTACGGAAAATTATTCTTATTGGTATTGATGAAGAGTCTATATCGCTTCATCAGCCAGGCCGAGCAGGAACCGTCAGTCGATTCATACTATACTTTTTCTTACTTTGAAATTTTGCTTTAAAAATGACTCAACTGACTTCTCAATGAATAGATGGGTGGTTTCAGCTCTAGTTGTCAGTGTCTGTTTTAAATCAGTAAACTGGAAATCTGTTGAGTTTCTCAGATACAACTTGGATGTTGCCATTTTAAGGTCAGAAACTCGTATCCATGGTAACTGCAACATGACATGAACGAGGTATAAGGCATAAAGATATTCCTCTCGCTGCACGATAAAAATGTTTAACTCGTTCTCAAGTTGAAACTCGTAAGGCAGCAGCTGGAACATATCTCCACTGCTGGTTTTCTACGATACAAGTGTGTTATTGTATGTGAAAACATGAAACAATGCAAACTAGCATTAATTAGACAAATAAAGCACAACCTTTTAATGTTTGTTCAACAAGCGAACAAGGAGAATACAGCTGCAACTGTGATTTCCTTCACTATCGATTAATCTGCAGATCGTTTATTCAATTAACTGACTAATCATTGAATCTATAAAATGTCAGAAAATGGTGAAAATAGTCCATGTTATGTTACTAGCATTATTTCCTTTTTCTCCACTGTACCAGTGTAAATCTGTTATGCACTCTTGTTAAATAGTGAAAAACGTCCATCACAGTTTGATTTGTATGTTCTGACAGACCAACAGTCCAAAGCTCCAACATTTTCTGTTCACTTCAGATGAAAGAAGCATCAAATCTTCACAGCAGAGACGCTGGAACTGCAATGTCTTGAGCATGTTTGCTCTCAATCAGCTACTTGATTGATTGACTAATCATGGCAGCTCTAGCAGCTAGTCTGCTACTTATTCTGTGACCACTGTGAAACAAGACATAATTACACCCATGGCCTCTCCAGACCTGTGCAGGAAGCCAATAACATGTTTTTTTTTTACATCTGCAGTCAGCCTGCAGATTCTCAGCTGACCTCAATCCATCAATCAAGAGGCTTCATGTCCCCCCCGCTGGTGCTGCCGCTGCTGCTGCTGCTCACAAACACCCACCACCTCCACCCTGCTGCTGTTTGTGTGTCTATGAACAGCAGCGGACATCTGACAAGGTAATTGATCGGATTATTATTCCGTACGGCCAATTAGCAGCGCTGCTGTGATTGGTCGGCGCGTTGCCATGCAGCCAGTCAGCTGTGCGCAGGGGAAAGCGCTCCGGGTGAAAACCAGCAGAGCTCCGGCTGTTGCCTGCTGTTGCATCATCATCGGCTCTCTTTGTGCCGAGAGAGGGGAACTCCGGAGTCATGCGGGGCTAAGCAGAAATCTCATGTTTTAGGTGACTTAAATGAGCTTCGACAAAAACTAAACCACGACAAACACCCTGACACGGCTGACAAATCCGTGCGAGTCCCTTCAAGTCCGTGAATTTTGAATTTCCGGGCACTTTAAACAACTTTTAGTTTACTCGAAGCAGCCAACAGATGATTCACTACCGCGAGACTCAACGTGGAGCTTCCACACTCTAAAGACAAACGCTGATATGTCTCTCATTTGGCTTTGAACACAAACGAATCTACATTTTCACTTTCTTCGGACAAGCCAGTACACTGCCGTTTAGCCGGGCAGCTAGCCAGCTAGTTAGCTTCTGGTGCTAACAACCCTAACCTTACTGCTAGCTCTCCTTTTCGGACCCACAAACAGTTTAAAACACAGTTTACCTTCACGGGGCGGCGGTGGAGTCGACCATCCGTCAAAGTAGGAAAAGTTAACGTAGAAAGTTTGAGTTTAATTCCGTCTGTGTGAGCTCTGAGTGTTTTTGTTTAGAACATGGAGAGGAGCCGATTGCGAAATCTCTTTTACCATGTACGGCAATGTCAAGCATCAGCCAATCAGAGGCGACTAGGAGGCGGCGACGCGAGCGATTAGCCAATCACAGGCGAGTGATGCAATGCACTTCGTGATTGATCCCTCATTCGACCAATAGAAGTGAGTCGTTTTCTGTTGATTTGTTTATGTAATATGAGGTTGGTCAAATGAGTTCATACATGCATGACTTCATCTCTGAATGACGAAATTTAATCACACTGAAACTACTAATTATACTCACTATATGTGTACTACTGCCACTACTATCAATACTATAATAATACCCTGTACTGTGTCGTCCTTCTGTGCAACAAATCCACCTTAAAGTTAGTTTTTTTTAGTTTTAGTCTTTATTGTTTTTATTTATTATATCTTGATTTTGTACTTATGTCTCTGCTATTGCACTATCCTGTATGCTGCTGGAACAATGCAAATTTCCCCGCTGAGGGATTAATAAAGGGTTAGCTTATCTTATCTTAAAAATATTTTATATTAAAGAAAACACAGCTCATTAATGTGGACAGGTGAGGTGTTACAGCATCATTACATAAAGGAGGAAGCCAACAACTTAAAGGACAGTTACAAGATACACATATATCCTCAACAAGCCAAAACAATGTCATTTAATATTTCGGTATTTTTAAATGTTGCCAAAGGTGCTTACAGTTGAGTAGTAAGTGCTGCACTGACAGCGGCTCTCCCATTTAAGATGCAAAAATGTAAAATGACTTTATATAAACTGATTTAGTTTCTGTTTGCTTCCGTCATGATGATGACCTTAAAGACATTGAAAGTTTGACCATTAAAATAGATGCAAACTCTTACAAAAACTCTCGTTATAAACCTCTGTGCAGCGCTTTGTTTCTCATTGATCGGTTCCTCAAACTGGACTTCTGGATCTGGTGTCGTTGTCTCACACCCTGAACCTTGATGACATCACTGTGACATCATCAGGGTTATTTTGTCCTCCAGAGACACAGGGGATGTTAAACAGGCTGAGGAGGACCATGACGAGTAAACTGACCCTTGTGCAGCTGCCAACAGCTCATCCACAGCTGTTGTTTCTCTGTTATTGTTCTGTTGACAGGAAAATGATTCTTAATCCCGCCTACAAAGCTCTGATTGGCCGGTTGTTTTCAAGCAGGGGACCTGTTTGAATCACTGAACAAATCAGATTTCATTACTTACTATTTATGTAATTATAGCACCTTTATTGTCCCAGCGTGTTAGCACATACTGTAAAAGTATTTTTGGTTGTCAGTAGTTCTCAATTTCTCAACTTCAGTTTATTTGTTTTGTCATTCTACAACACAGCACAATGACATGACAGCTGTCACTACACACAGAATCTGTGTGGCGTAAATTTAAAACCATTAAAAGGTGTTTTCACATTACTGTGGAAAAACACGGGTCTTATGTTCTTTGTTGGTCAGCGCAGCATTTACCACTCTGAAACTCTTGGCTGTGACGTCACCTTAGCTACAATGCTAATGTTGCTAGCAGTAGATCGCTGCATCTGCATCCTGATACTTCGAAGCGAATATCGTTTTCATGTGATTTAATCAGGTTACTTTGTTGTTGTACAGTTCTGGAAAGTCATCAGCTTTTAGTCCATCTTTCAGTTTGAGCAGAGGTCAACAGTGATTGGCTGTGCTGCTCAGGTCAAAGTTCAACAAATCTGAACTTTCTGTGTGTTCCTGTATATGCAGCCTTGTGGTACAAGTAACATGGCAGTGCAGAGAATCTAATGCAATGTAAACATAATTTAGATAATAAGTAATAAATGTGTTCTTGGTAAAATTTTATAGCATTTATGACTCCATCAGATTGTTTCATACAGCGAAAAGAGAAAATGCTGTAAATGGAAACGTGTCATTGTTTTACTGGAACTTACAGACGAGACGATGAACGTGTTCATCACTTCTGTTTAAATGCAGGATAAAATAATAAAGTTATTAGAATGAATGCAGTATTAATACACTGCTGTGTGATCAGTCTGCTAAATACTATATCAGTCAGAGAGGTCAAAGGTCAACATGTCCAACGCGCCCTGTCTGAGTCATCCACCGTCACCATGTGCCAAGTTAAACCACCTCTGGACTCACTGTGGAGTTCAGTAGGACTGAAGGTGACAGCTGTATTCTGTCTGATGACTCCAGTTAAAGAAGCTGTTTCACTTCTTTCACCTTTCAAATAAAAACACTTCAGAATAGAGTAAAACGGATTTATTGAGTTGATGTTTTCATTTCTGTTAAGCCTCCTCAGTGATCTCCAGGTTTCCCCAATGACCCCCAAACCCCCCAAAAACTATTTAAGGACCACTAGAACATCTTCAAAATCCACAGAACCTCCTTGGATCCCTTTAACATCCCTATAACCTCATTATAGAGCTGGAAAAACTCCCCAACGTCCACTGGAACTTCCTCAATGACCTGTTAGCCTCTACAACTCCTTCGAGGATCAATGGTACCTCCTCAAGGGCCCCTGGAATGTCCTTAAGGACTCGTCATCATAAAACCTCTCCAAGATCCAGCTCTGTGAGGACCGATTGAACGCCTGATCCCTACAGAAACTGTGGTATAATGGTCCACTGGAACTTTCTTATGGACCCCTGGAACATTCTTCAGGATCAGTAAAATATCATCAAGCACCCTTTAAACTTCCTTAGTGACCCTTTGATCCTCCTCAATGATCTCCAGAACTTCCTAAACAAAACCTTGAACTTTCTTAAAGACCTAAAATCCAAGGATGCTTTACATCTCCAAGATCTTTAAAAACTAATCAAGGATCCATATAACCTCCTTATTGACCCCTAGGACCTCTTCAAGAACCCCTGGAAACGCCTTGACCATTGGAACCTTGGAAGCTGCTCGTCTCTCACTGAGAGCAGCTCCTCCATCTCTGAGCTTTAAACTGCAGGACTAAAGTTTCCATCAACACTAAACTAGAAAATCCAGTCGACTAATTTCCTCAAGGGCTGCTGCAACTTCCTCAAGGATGCCTTGAAACTTCTCACATCAAGCCCAGAAGCTCCTCAAAGATCCCCGTAACGGCCTCAATGAACCTCATCCAAAGGTTCAGTCACTGCAGTCTGCAGTCTACAGTTCATTCTCAGCAGTTTGAAAGCAAAACAGACTCAGAACATGAGCAGCGATGCTACAACGAGGACAGACGGTTCATTAATATAATTGTCCTTCAGCAATGGCAGGAAAATAAAATGAAAACGGAATGAATTTAAGAAGAAATTAAAAGGGCACTTCCTCCCAACAGCCTCAGAGCATGTCTTCAGTCGACAGAGGGCGCTCCAGTCCGCCAGACTCTGAACCACCTCACAGCCCTGACGTGAACCTTCTTACCCCTGTTACCCCTGCAGGGACCCCGCTCCCTATCTCCTCCGTGTGTGTGTGTGTGTGTGTGTGTGTGTGTGTGTGTGTGTGGGAGGATTATTCAATTAAAGTTACCAAACAACGTCTTCATAAGAGAGCAGTTAAAAAAAACCTCACCAATAATCAACTAATCACACTTGTCCTGTCCATCATTTGGTCTTATTAAGAACCGAGTTTTATTTTTTTTTAACAATATTTTCAACAAATAAAAACAAATGTCGGCTTTCCTCCACAGACCGCAGAGCTTCATAATGAACGAGCCTCCAGGCTGCTCGGGTTGTTGCCTGATGCACAGAGACATGCAGAGTATGAAGCTTCCTCACGTTCATAACTCACCAGCGGTATCCTAAATGTAATAACCTGCACAAGCACGGTATCATTCCTGTCTCTGATCGGTGCCGCTCCCTTATGGCTATTACGGAGATAATGCCAAACTCCGTTCGGAAATGTGTCAGTTTAATGTCGCATTGCCTCTAGGTAGCGATACACATCTTTTACAATAACATTAATATTCTGCGTCATACCCTATAAGTTACAACAACAGCATTTAGTTCTATAAACATAACCTCTCATTTGAATCATGTCACACTGAAGCTCAGCGCGGCTCAGAGAGGAACACGTGTGAGGTAGTAAACTCAGCCAACAGGTTGAAATTCGGAGTTAAATGAGCGAAAAGCGATGATTCGTGCATTTGATTTTTTTTGCCGAATTGTTGACTGGCTCTCGCTCCATCAGAGTGTCAGACTAACGTTGGTGTATCTTGTCCAGTATGATAAAAGTACTAACATTAGTTTGTTGGAAATGATTTCTAAACGGAGTTCGCAGTGAGGGGCTTAACGCAGGGCATCCTATAATTAACATTTTATTCTAGTTTTCCTCCGAAAACCGTGTCTGTGCAGTGATAGTGGGTTAAACCCAGGACTGTGGTGTGTGTGTGTGTGTGTGTGTGTGTGTGCCCGCCCACTCCCTCCTGCTATATAACCGCAGTTTGACAGCTCAGAGTTTACTGAGCAGGAGGAATCAGACCGACATCCTGCAGCCTTAAGCCGCTTCGCTCCGCTTCTCTCTGCTCTGAACAGAAAATAAAACCTGTTACGTTCCGGACTTCAGTTCATGCCTGCAGGTTTAAAGCCCCCTCTCACAGTATTTGACTTTCTACAAACTGGATTCCCGGAGCTCCTCACCATGTCTGCCCGGGTTTAGATTCTCCATGGAGCTCTCTAACCTGTACGAGGTCGCGCCCCGGCCCCTGATGAGCAGCCTAAACCACGGCCAGCAGCCCTCCTCCGGCTACAGAGATCCGACAGAACTCGGCGGTGAGATCGGAGACAGCGAGACCTCCATCGACCTGAGCGCCTACATCGACCCGTCGGCTTTCAACGACGACTTCTTGGCCGACCTGTTCCACCACAGCTCCCGGCAAGACAAGCTCAAGATCATGAACGGAGAGTACGACTCGGTGCCATGCGGCCCGGGCCCCCAGCAGCTCTACATGTCCAACTACATGGAGTCCAAGCTGGAGCCGCTCTACGAGCACAACCCGCCGCGCCTCCGACCGGTGGCCATCAAGCAGGAGCCCCGGGACGACGAGGACCTGAACCCTGGCATGCCTCCCACCTACCACCACCCGCACCCGCATTCCCAGCAGTACTCCCAGCATTCCCAGCAGCAGCAGCAGCAGCAGCAGCAGCCGCCGCACCTCCAGTACCAGATTGCGCACTGCGCGCAGACCACCATGCACCTCCAGCCGGGCCACCCGACCCCTCCGCCGACCCCGGTGCCCAGCCCCCACCAGCACCACCACCACCACCAACACCCGCACCAGCACCCGCAGCAGGGCGGCATGAAGCTGATGGAGCAGCACCGGGGAGGCGGGAAACACAAGAAGCACGTCGACAAGAGCAGCCCGGAGTACCGGCTGAGGCGCGAGCGCAACAACGTGGCCGTGCGCAAGAGCAGGGACAAGGCCAAGATCCGCAACATAGAGACGCAGCAGAAGGTGGTGGAGCTGACCACCGACAACGACAGACTGAGGCGGAGGGTGGAGCACCTGACCCGCGAGCTGGACACGTTACGGGGCATCTTCAGACAGCTGCCGGACGGATCCTTCAAACCCATGGGCAGCTGAGGGACTACTGAACCGGACTGGAACCAGACTCCAGATGGACTGGTACACTGCTGGATTTATACTCACAAACAGTTCTACATGTCTTCATGTGTGTGGACGGACTGAGAGCTGTGAGGAGACTGAGGCAGCTGAAGTGTTCACTGCAGAAAACAAATCGTCTTGTCTTTAAAAACTCTCAAAACGTGAAGAAAATCTGCAAATGTCTCAAAACATGAAATCATGTTGAACCTTTAAGAGTTTTTCTGTAAAACAAGAAAACTTTGAGGCCAAACTGGTGAGACAGTTTCACTTGTTCACTTACAAGAATGTTCTAGAAAAAAGTGTCAGATCACAAAACTGGACAGAAAACGACTCGTGAGTCCAAAAGATTCATGAACAATCCTTTATACTGGAAACAGGTGACTTCATCTTCATCATCTCGTTGGCTGATCCTTCCTCACCTGTTCTGAGAAAACTGACTTCAGTGGACTTGGAGACAAAATGACTTATTCAGGCTGTATTTTCTGCAGTGTTCATGTGCCTTTTTAAACTTTTGTGCAAAAGCCGATAAGCTGGTTCCCCCTGCAGACACAACAGAGGACTGGTTGTTCTTGTGCCTTGTTTCCGTACAGACTGAGTGTGCCACACACTCGACTCACATATCAGTGCAGCTAAGGTAGGGCATGGTGGGGACGACCCCAATCAGCCTGTTGTGCGTCTTTTTCTTAATTATTTTGTTTTATACTAGTTACCGTCTCCATATCCTCTCCTGATGAACTTTGTCTTATAGAGCTATGAAATGCAAAGTGCACACTGCTTGCATGTAGGCTGAACTGTACGTGTATGTATGTTTATTTTCTGAGACAATAATGACCGATTGAACGAGGTACTGTTCCCTCACAGGTTAGAGGTGTGTTTGATGGTGATGGACAATATCAGCTTCATCTATAGGTCACATGACAGACAGCTGAACTCATCTTCATCACAAAATATCTAAATGTTTTAAGAGACAGAAAACAGTTCATATCTCAGTCTTTTTATTGACTGAGACGTGAAACTGTGAACCAACATAATATCTCCAGGTGGAAACCTCGTATCTTTTTTCATGCTGTCAAACCAGCTTAAGGAGTAAAAGCTCCAGATCATCACAAACCTGGTAGAGGTCGTTTGAGTTATGACATCATAAAACGCATCATCTTCCCACTCTTAGTTCCCTACAAGTCGATGTTGTGGAGATACAAGGTTTTTTGTCTGAATGAATGATAATAATTGAGTTCAGCTCTGCATCTGGTGATTAAAGCCAAAGTGAAAAATACAAACACTCTCAAAAAAAAAAGACTGGAATTGAAAGTGTGGTACCTGCTTCATCATGTCACTGTCCAGTGAAAACCAAGTATCTCCAAACCTGCGGGAACTTGTTTGTTTGAAGTTCATGAAGATGAGTTTTTAATAAGTTTGAAAATGTTTCATGAGTTTTAAAAGAACTGAATCGTTTGCCGTTTTCGCAGTGAACTCTGCAGCCTTGGAGATGTGTGTTTTTCAGAGGACGGCGGCAGTAAAGCAGCTTTGCCGTGTGCACTATTTGTTGTCAAATGAAGCACAGCGAGGACTTCGACTCATGGGTACTGATCTGAAAACACGCCTCGCTCTACATACGTGTGTTCATGTGTAGCTGATTTCAGAGAAAAACAGACAAAAAACTAAATGTGAAAAGGGTTCCTATGCAACATGTCTCTTCCTCTTTTCCACTGTTGAATCATCTCACACACACACACACACACACACACACACACACACACACGCCGTGCCTTCTGATCCTCTGAGATGACCTTTGACCTCTTGCTGATCTGCTCGTCATCTTCTGTTGAGAAAGATTTTTAAAGATGATGATTTGTGTCAGTGAGGAAAAGGAAGCATTTTTGTTTCAAAGTTAACGTCTCAATTGTAAAATAAGCCTATATATAAATATATATATATATATATATATATATATAAATAACTATATATATGAAATACCAAAAAATCTGAATTATTATAATAAAAGAGCTTGTTTTATCAGATTCTGCTGTGGGTTTGTTGATTTTATTGGATTTTATTCTCTTGTCTGGTTCTTTTATTTGAAGATTTGTTGGTCTGAAGAATTATTTTAATTTTTAAACAGTTAATCTTCTCTGACAACATTAGATTCATATTTGGCTCAGAAACATATATAAGTTGTATTTTCATGCGTTGATGCCTGCAGGCAGAACTCCTGCAGCCAATAGGGGGCGCTCACAGGACCATCAGCCACAAATAAATGTCATGTAGCTTCATTCAGCAGTCTGGAGGTTTGAACCGTCCAACTGAAAGTTTTATTCACATGATTCAAAAGTTGAAGTTATAGATGAAGAATCAACTGATGGTCAGTTTTCCATTCTGGCAGCCGGCTGCACTCTGGTTCCCTGACAATCAATAACCTGTAACTGCTGCTGCTTCTTCTTCTGCTGCTGCTTTTTGCCCCAAATAATGTATGTTAATGGGATGGATTACTGGGCTCAGGGCCAGGGCCCAAAAGGGTCAAGGCCCCCAAAACCAGAGCCTCTTTATGAAGCGCCTGTTCAGTCAGAAGGAGGAACATCCCGATCACATTTCTTGAACTTGGGGTTTCTGATCTCATGTTTCTGACCTGTGTCTTTCTTTGTTCAGCTGCTCAGGCTGGACTACACGTTCACATGAGTGAAGTCATTCCAATCTGCCGGACAGCCGAGAGCTGTAGTACTACTATAGTAATACATTTACATCACTACACCACCTCATTTATATTACTATAGTAATACTTTACCACCTCATTTATATTACTATAGTAATACTTTACCATAGTGAGGAAGACAACTCTCTTCAGCTCCAGCAGGAACAAAGTCAAAGTGAGCTTCCTTGACACAGTTCAAGATGCAGGTGTGATGTGGGCCCCCTCACCCAGACCAGTAGCTTTTCTTACAAAGTGACATTGTGTTTAATACAAAATCCTCATTAATCTGTTAACATTAACCACTTCCCCATATATATATATACATATATATATATATATATGTATATATATATATATACATATATGTATGTATATATATATGTATATATATATATATATATATGTATAGGCTGGAGTTAATGTTGGATGAAAAGTCAAAAGTGTTCAACAAAGAGACATACCAGGAATCAATGCAGCAGCAGCCAGTTACATAAAGAACTGTGCAGACCAGCAGACAGACACATGAAGACTTGTTCAGGACTTGAAACACAAAGTTTAGGACTTGGACTTGACTCAGGACTTGTTGGTCTTGACTTGAGACTTATGTGTCACATGCTAAACGTCAGCGTTTGTTTGAGTAATGTGAGTCTGTGAAGACCCAGCAGAAGATTCAGCTCAAGAAGCTTTAAAAGACACACAGAACATCATTCTGATATAAATCATGTAATCAGCTTTGAGTTGAGCTGAATGAGTCATCACTGTGTCAGCTGATCAATCAGACAGAGAAATCCATTGATAGATCAAATATCCATCACTGAGTCCAAACAGCAAACTTCCCCAAAATCTGGTTGTAGGAGAAGAAAAATTAAAATCATCCATCAGAAGTGAAGTTGTGTGCAAAAGAAAAAGAAAAAAAATGCAGATTTAGAGTCACTTTGTGCTGAAAACAAAGGAAAAAGAAAACATGTGTTTGAGATAAAAAGTGCTTTTAGGTAACAGACGGCCAAATATCACGAGGAGAGTTAAATGACCTCAGATCTGAGAGAAGATCCAGATCAACTGAACTCCATCAACTAGCTCAAAGTAGCTGAAATGTCGATCACACTCCTGATAACAGGAGAGAAAAGTGCACATTCATCACATGTGGATTGATTTGATTTTGGTGCATGTGGTCAGTGATGGTCCCAACTCAACCAGTGATGGTGATATTCAGCTTTTCATGCTAAGCTTTGGGTTCAGCCGGTCGAGGCAGCAAGAAGGTGGAGAGTTTGAAGTAGGATCAAACCACCAGCCATCGGAACCAGCAAATGTTTTTGCTTGAAAAATGATTTCAATTATTTATAAAAACAGCCGCAGATGCTTCTGTTGGTCGAGTCATTGTTCCAGCTCTAAACTCCTGTCTCCGAACTGTGCGTGAAGCAGGTCTCTGGAGCTGACAGAGGAGCAGTCTGGGCTCAGGAGGCTATAAACCAGAACTGCAAGGTCCTCTCAGTCTCTTCTCTGGCTTGCTGACAGACACACCCTGTTGTATGCCTTCCTTAATTTACTTAAGATTTAGCATTATCTCCAGACTATGATGGTCGGCCTCTTTTGTCACATAGTTCTGAGCCAGGTTGTGACAACACACAGATAATAAGCTATGATAGCTTCTTCCATTTTGGGCTCTCCGGCTCTCCGTCCATTCAGGGCTCAGCTATGTCAAGTTCACCAAAGTTTAACTGAGGGATGTGAAGTTCTCTTGGCTGATCTCGATCCGAGTCCTATTATAGTTTAGAAGTATTATAGTCCTATAATATTGATTATCTGCTGATAAGTCCAATCTGATGCTTATACTTTACTTAAAGGGAAACTGTGGGTAGAATTTAACCCTCCATGCTGCCTGCTCCCAGAGCTCCCCGCTAACGTCATCTGACGGACGTTTTCTGAACTACACGTTGTACCTCCATATTTGTTTGTATTCCCACCTCCGCAGACAGTCAGACAGTTCAGTAAAGAAATGCAGTGGAGTTCAGTAAAGAAACGCACTGGAGTTCAGTAAAGAAACGCAGTAGAGTTCAGCAAAGAAATGCAGTAGAGTTCAGTAAAGAAACACAGTAAAGAAACGCAGTAGAGTTCAGTAAAGAAACACAGTAAAGAAACGCAGTAGAGTACAGTAAAGAAACGCAGCAGAGTTCAGTAAAGAAACGCAGCAGAGCGCAGTGAAGAAACGCAGTAGAGCACAGTGAAGAAACGCAGTGGAGTGCAGTAAAGAAACGCAGTAGAGCTCAGTAAAGAAATGCAGTGGAGTACAGTAAAGAAACGCAGTAGAGTTCAGTAAAGAAACACAGTAAAGAAACGCAGTAGAGTTCAGTAAAGAAACACAGTAAAGAAATGCAGTAGAGTACAGTAAAGAAACGCAGTAGAGCGCAGTAAAGAAACGCAGTAGAGCGCAGTTAAGAAACGCAGTAGAGCACAGTTAAGAAACGCAGTAGAGCACAGTAAAGAAATGCAGTAGAGCACAGTAAAGAAATGCAGTGGAGTACAGTAAAGAAACGCAGTAGAGTTCAGTAAAGAAACACAGTAAAGAAATGCAGTAGAGCGCAGTAAAGAAACGCAGCAGAGAACAGTGAAGAAACGCAGCAGAGTTCAGTAAAGAAATGCAGCAGAGCGCAGTAAAGAAACGCAGTCGAGCGCAGTGAAGAAACGCAGTGGCGCACAGTAAAGAAATGCAGTAGAGCTCAGTAAAGAAACGCAGTGGAGTACAGTAAAGAAACGCAGTAGAATATAGTAAAGAAATGCAGTAAAAAAAACGCAGTAGAGTACAGTAAAGAAAGGCAGTAGAGTTCAGCAGAGTTCAGTGTGCTGAGGCACAGTACATTATGAATGTATTCGTGTATTTTAGCTGCTGCCAACATCTTGAACAGACAGAAGAATCAAAGAAGAAACAAAAAGACGGTCAGTTGATTCGTCGTTGAATGAGAAACAGGTGAAGTGGACTGAGTGACTGCTTCAGATGGACAATTGTTTGCAGTGTTTTTATTCAGGAATGTAGAAAACAATTGTAAATAATAACCTGAAATAGAAGAAAATGAGAAAAGTAAGAACAGAGTTGAGAAGAGCAGGAAGAAGCCAAGCAGGAGAATCAGAATGTAAACAAGAAGCAGGTTGACAGAAACAGCAGCTGGCAGAGAGGCTGGGAGAGTGATGAAGAGTGATGATGACTTCCAGATGTTACTGATGGTGTCACTGACTGACTGAAATATGACTGATTCAACATGAAATATGTGCCTGTAAACATTCAAGATGTGAATGCATCATCATAACAGAAGAATATAACCTACAGGAATGTTGGCTGGCTGGAACAGGAGGGGAACGGGTCCTGAAGAAGTCAAAAGCTAACGTTAAAATATTCAGTTTATGATTTAAAAAGTTTTCTGTAGTCAACAGACAGATACCCGTTTCGTGTCCAGTACAAAGATACATCCAGGATGTGTTTAGCCTAGCTTAGGACAATGACTGGAAGCAGGGGGAAACTGCTAGCCTAGCTCAACCAAAAGAGAAAACAACAACACCTTCAAGTCTGTCTGATGTTGTATCTTGTTAGGTTACAAGTTAGGCCTCCAATCCATCTTGCAGTCAGCTGGGTTTAGTTGCCTTGCAGGTCAAGACCTAGAAGCTAATCTAACAGAATGTAGAAGCTTGATTCATAGCTTTATCTCAAAATTTACAACAGACAGATAAAGACACAAGCAGACATTGTGGTTTCAGGAGTTAGCAGTTAGCATTGCTATTTGTTAACCAATAACTGCATGCAGCGTCTCTAAAGTCCTGAACTCTGAAGACAGACTTAAAGTTGTTGGAAGGTGGATATTTTTTCCTCTGATGGAGCTAGGCTAGCAGCCCCCCCATCCCACCCCAACCCCCTGCTTCCAGTCTTGTGCTAAGCTAAGCTAAGCGCATCCTGAACCTATCTCTGTATTGGAGTTTTTTTAAATGATAGACTTTGTGTGACTGTGGCCTAACTCACGAACACACTGTGGGAAGGACTGTCCAGTGTGTGAGGCCAACACTGCTCCACCCTCACCACGGTGCTGACAGCTGTTAAGAGGAACCATGTGACGCTCGGACCCAGCAGAGCGGCTGACATCAGACCCTGTCTGATCCAACCAGCACGATGTCATCCATAACCCTGCTGATTCGACCTGGACTAACTGACTGCCGCTGTTTGACCAGCCAGCCAATCAGACGCTGAGACCAGACAGGACTGCAGATAATGAGACTAAAGCCTGAAACATAACTGACAAGAGGCCATAGACACCTTTCAGACATATGTCCCACATACTGAAATACTCACTGACCCTTTTTCAGACCTCATTCAAACATCCTCACATTAGAGGCCCTGCACACCCTCACAGGTGTTTTCACTTCGGGCTGATTAGACCGCTGCTCAGGTTGAGGGCAGTTGAAGGGAGTTAATGATTTACTGGTGGGAGTTTGTAGTAAATACATGAACAAGGCAAGTGTGTAAATGTGTATAATTTGAAAGCATCATATATTCATCATATTCCTACTACAACCACAATCTGAAGTACTACACAATAACAATCACAGTTCTCTATTTCTTGAATGATAATATTCAGCACTCTGATGGTAGACAGGGCAAACATGCATACTCAGAAACAGACGACAGTTAACTGAAACTAAAACTGAAAAAATATAGACTGTTCTGGACCAGAGTCAGACCAGCTCTGGGTGCTAAACCTGCTAAACCTGATCGAACAAATTGCCTCTCATTCACACATGCCAGTGACACTGGCCTGTCCATCAAGAGAAACTTAGGATCTTGACCAAGGACACTTCATTATGTGGACAGGAAGAGATGGGGATTGAACAAAGATTAGGGGACGACCCGCTCTACCCCCGATCCACAGCCACAAGCTAACAGCTATCCACAAGCTAACAGCTATCCATAAGCAGACAACTATCCACACGCTAACAACTATCCACAAGCTAACAGCTATCCACAAGCTAACAACTATCCATAAGCTAACAACTATCCACAAGCTAACAGCTATCCATAAGCTAACAGCTATCCACACGCTAACAACTATCCACACGCTAACAGCTATCCATAAACTAACAGCTATCCACAAGCTAACAGCTATCCACAAGCTAACAGCTATCTACACACTAACAACTATCCACACACTAACAACTATCCATAAGCTAACAACTATCCACAAGCTAACAACTATCCATAAGCTAACAGCTATCCATAAGCTAACAGCTATCCACAAGCTAACAACTATCCATAAGCTAACAGCTATCCATAAGCTAACAGCTATCCACAAGCTAACACAAACACATGAATGAATCGTATTTATGAACTACTACACAAGTTTTGTCATTTAAATTTTTTTTCCGAACAACAGCTGATTTCAGTATGTTTCAGTGAAACTTCAGCTGCTGTTATCACGAGGACAGAGGAGACGGACGTGTTAAGACCCTCAGACAGTGACTGCTGACTGACACATCACACTGTGGGGGGAGGACAGATCACGTACCAGTCTTGGACAGACGGATGCACCTTTTCAACATCAGTCTTGAATGCTTCTCGGATGCATTTATACTGTTTAGAGATCAGATATCTGAGCCGTCTGAGGCACGTGAAGTGACTCGGAGTAAAGGGGGTCCATGACCATTTTTGGGATCTGAATCAGCACTGGTCATCTGGTTTGAGCAGCCAAACCAAATGGGCTGTTTGTGTGAGCACCTGAGAGACGAGATGGGAGGTGAGCTGCATCAGAGGGCTTTCATTAAATATCTCCAGTCGTGGATTTCTCCAACTGGAATAATCTCAGGATCAGCACTGTATTGTCTTGATGTCACTGAACATCCTCTTCAGCGTCTGTGTTTGTTTCAGAGGAAGTCTTTAGTGTTGTTCTGTGTCGCAGCTCTGCAATCTCGTGGTAGCTGAGCTGATAATCCTCTGACACCACGTCAACATGTTGCGGTTTTGGCTGGAGGTGTCTCACAGTGTGTAAAGACTCACAGGGCTTTTATTTGTTTTTTGGATCTGTGTCTGATGTTGGCCGGAGACTCTTCCTGCGGATGGAAGACATTAGCCTGTTAGCGGCTGGAACTTTTATTTCCATTTGATGTCCAGAGATCCTTCGCTGGCTGCCTCCTCGCCCTCCTCACTGAGTCCAGAACAGTCTGGCAGGACTTCAGTGTTAATAATCCTTTCACATGGTCGAGGAAGCTGATTTTCATTTCAGGTCTAAGGCTGACTAAACGCTGCCGTGTTTAGGATGTTTAACGCTACGTTGAGGTTTGAACCATCAGACCTTCACTTAGAGAGCAACATCTCACTAAATCCTCTGTTTGAGTTAGTGAATGGTTCAGTCACTCTATGATACTGTCAGTATCAGAGCAGGTCTTAGTATTTCAGTCCTGTAGACCAGTGGTTCCCAGCCTGGGGGTCGGGTCCCCCCACAAGGAGTCACTAGATACATCTGAGGGGTTGTGAGATGACGAACAGGAAAAGCAGAAAAGAAAAACAGATTTCTGCAGTTTTCTTAAATTATTCAAATGCTTCTGCTCTTCAGATGTTTGTGTTATTCAGTCTCTAATCTCGAATGTGACTAATTATGAGACAAGAACGTAGCTTCAGTCTGGATGTGAAAGAGCTGCAGCAGATTTACATCATCAGAGAAAACATCAGTTCATACTGAAACACATGGAGCTGTAACCGTGGACTACATTCAGTCCAAAGGTTTTATGGTTATAACCTTTATTTTTTTTAAATAAAGTAAAATATATTTGAATGATGTTTGATAACAAAAAGTGAAATCCTCTTCATACATCACAGTGTCATACGCAGGTTTGAGATGCCACCACAGTGATGGCGACTTCTCCTAAATGGTAAATGGACTTCACTTATATAACTCTATTCAACCTTAACGGTTCCCAAAGCGCTTTACAGCATGGTCTCTACCACACATTCCAATGATGACCGAGCTGCCATGCAAGGTGCTGGCCTGCATCATGAGCAACTTAGGGTACAGTGCCATGTGGACGATCAACCCACTCTAACTAACCACGGCAGCAGCACGCCACCTGTATCTGTGAGTACAAACCCTGATGTGTCGCTAATGGACAATAAAGCAGTGTGTTCTTTAAAGCTGTGTGCTCTCCTTAAAGCACTGTGTTCCTTAAAGCAGTGTGTTCTTTAAAGCAGTGTGTTCTTTAAAGTAGTTAAAGCACTGTGTTCTTTAAAGCAGTGTGTTCCTTAAAGCAGTGTGTTCTCTTTAAAGCACTGTGTTCCTTAAAGCAGTGTGTTCTCTTTAAAGCACAGTGTTCTCTTTAAAGCAGTGTCTTCTCTTTAAAGCAGGGTGTTCCTTAAAGCAGTGTGTTCTTTAAAGCAGTGTGTTCTCTTTAAAGGCAGTGTGTTCTTGAAAGCAGTGTGCTCTTTAAAGTAGTGCTCTGTTTAAAGCAGCGTGTTCTCTTTAAAGCAGTGTGTTCTTTAAAGCAGTGTGTTCTGTTTAAAGCAGTGTGTTCTCTTTAAATCAGTGTGTTCTCTTTAAAGCACAGTGTTCTCTTTAAAGCAGTGTCTTCTCTTTAAAGCAGTGTGTTGTTTAAAGCAGTAATTCTTAAAGCAGTGTGTTCTCTTCAAAGCAGTGTGTTTTTTAAAGCAGTGTGTTCCTTAAGTCAACGTGTTCCTTAAAGCAGTGTGTTCTTTAAAACAGTGTGTTCCTTAAAGCACTGTTCGTTAAAGCAGTGTGTTCTTTAAAGCAGTGTGTTCCTTAAAGCAGTGTGTTCTCTTTAAAGCAGTGTGTTCTTGAAAGCAGTGTGCTCTTTAAAGTAGTGCTCTGTTTAAAGCAGTGTGTTCTCTTCAAAGCAGTGTGTTCTTTAAAGCAGTGCAGTGTGTTCTTTAAAGCAGTGTGCACTTTAAAGCAGGGTGTTCTGTTTAAAGCAGTGTGTTCTCTTTAAAGCAGTGTGTCCTTTAAAGCAGGGTGTTCCTTAAAGCAGTGTGTTTTTTAAAGCAGGGTGTTCCTTAAAGCAGTGTGTTCTTTAAAGCAGTCTGTTCTCTTTAAAGGCAGTGTGTTCTTGAAAGCAGTGTGCTTTTTAAAGTAGTGCTCTGTTTAAAGCAGTGTGTTCTTTAAAGCAGTGCAGTGTGTTCTTTAAAGCAGTGTGTTCTGTTTAAAGCAGAGTGTTCTCTTTAAATCAGTGTGTTCTCTTTAAAGCGCAGTGTGTTCTTCATAGCAATGTGTTCTCTTTAAAGCAGTGTGTTCTTTAAAGCACTGTGTTCTTTAAAGCAGTGTTTTCTTTAAAGCAGTGTGTTTTTTAAAGTAGTTAAAGCACTGTGTTCTTTAAAGCAGTGTGTTCATTAAAGCAGTGTGTTCTTTAAAGTAGTTAAAGCACTGTGTTCGTTAAAGCACTGTGTTCTTTAAAGCAGTGTGTTCGTTAAAGAAGTGTGTTCTCTTTAAAGCACTGTGTTCTTTAAAGCAATCTTTTCTTTAAAGCAGTGTGTTCTCTTTAAAGAAGTGTGTTCTCTTTAAATCAGTGTGTTCTCTTAAAGCAGTGTGTTCTCTTTAAAGCACAGTGTGTTCTTTAAAGCAGTGTGTTCTTTAAAGCAGTGTGTTCCTTAAAGCAGTGTGTTCTTTAAAGCAGTGTGTTCTTTAAAGTAGTTAAAGCACTGTGGTCTTTAAAGCAGTGTGTTCGGTAAAGCACTGTGTTCTTTAAAGCAGTGTGTTCTCTTTGAAGCACAGTGTGTTCTTTAAAGAAGTGTGTTCTCTTTAAAGCAGTGTGTTCCTTAAAGCAGTGTGTTCTTTAAAGCAGTGTGTTCTCTTTAAAGCACAGTGTTCTCTTTAAAGCACAGTGTGTTCTTCAAAGCAGTGTGTTCTCTTTAAAGCAGTGTGTTCTTTAAAGCAGTGATTCTTAAAGCAGTGTGTTCTTTAAAGCAGTGTGTTCCTTAAGTCATCGTGTTCCTTAAAGCAGTGTGTTCTTTAAAGCAGTGTGTTCCTTAAAGCACTGTTCGTTAAAGCAGTGTGTTCTTTAAAGCAGTGTGTTCTGTAAAGCAGTGTGTTCCTTAAGTCATCGTGTTCCTTAAAGCACTGTTCGTTAAAGCAGTGTGTTCTCTTTAAAGCAGCGTGCTCTTTAAAGCAGTGTGTTCCTTAAAGCAGTGTGTTCTTTAAAGCAGTGTGTTCTCTTTAAAGCACAGTGTTCTCTTTAAAGCACAGTGTGTTCTTCAAAGCAGTGTGTTCTCTTTAAAGCAGTGTGTTCTTTAAAGCAGTGATTCTTAAAGCAGTGTGTTCTTTAAAGCAGTGTGTTCCTTAAGTCATCGTGTTCCTTAAAGCAGTGTGTTCTTTAAAGCAGTGTGTTCCTTAAAGCACTGTTCGTTAAAGCAGTGTGTTCTTTAAAGCAGTGTGTTCTGTAAAGCAGTGTGTTCCTTAAGTCATCGTGTTCCTTAAAGCACTGTTCGTTAAAGCAGTGTGTTCTCTTTAAAGCAGCGTGCTCTTTAAAGCTTGTCCTGGGCGACGTGCTTCTCCCGTGTTTGTCTGATGCAGAGTGAACGTCTATGAACGTGTCTCAGAACAGACCTCTGGTACTTGAGTCAACGTCCTCATTTACTTTAGGTTGTTTCTCCAGACGCAGGAGAACGTGTGGTTATTTCCAGATTCTCTGTGTTTGCAGTCTCAAAGTGCTTTCGTTTCATTGACATGTTGTGTGGAGAGTGTGTCAGCGGCTCTATCTATCTGTTCTATTTAGCTATCCACTTTTTCTATTTGGCCTGTGTTTAAAGATTAACCGGCTCTTTTCATTGACTCGGAGCAGACAGAGTTGACTGAGCAGCACTTTACTCTGAAAGGCCAGTTAGTGCTTTTACTGTTTGTTCTCTGATAGAAAAGACTCAGCTGCTTCAGGTCACATGGACTCGAAAAAGAGCTCCAAAAAGGACAGTATTTAGGCTCTGCGGGCCACGGGTCACCCCAGTCTATAAGACGCAGTTTGTGCCTCTCAAGTGTTAAATGCATGTTTGTCAACTGCAATAAAAATCAAGACGAAGAAAAAGGTTTTTTTTGTTGTTTTTAGCTGAACAAGAAGAAAAAGGCAAAAAGTTAAAATATAATGTGCGACTGCTTAACGAGAACAGGACCAGGGACGGAGAGGACAGGACACTGGAGCAAGAGATGAGAAGCATCATCAGTTCTCTGGAGCACGTGCAGTCGGCACAGTCACAAACTTTGGGCTACACGCAGACGTCTGGACAGGGGTAGGATGCTGCAGACGCTGGCAGATGGCGGCATTTACATCACACGAACCCTCGCTGGCACGAGGACGCAGAAAGTATGAAGCAAGCTGTACTGAAGGTATTTCAGAATCAGAAATACTTATTGATCCCGGGGGGAAATTGTACAGTAAGAAAAAACAAGAAAACAAATAGGAGCGACTGTAACAGGCTGCATGCATGGTCGGCGCATGCGCACTATATTTCTAGAATCATCAAATACTCTAAAGACGAGAAGAGCGAGGAGGCTTGCTGGACGACAGCAAAACATGCAGCTTTAGATTTGTCTGCAGCGCCCACTACAGTGTTTTAGAGCAACTACAAGATCACAACTCATGAGTCGTACACAGCAGCAGAGACGATGCTGCCCGACTTTCTCTTCGGCATGACAGCTAACTGTTAGCATACTGACAGGTTCTGTCAGAAAGTCAGAAAGCAGAATTTCTGGTCACCGTAGTGGAAACTCTGACACACTGCTAAAGGAACCTGAACCTGTTTGGTCGATTCGGCCTCAGAGATGATGTCCTCCTCTCATGCTGACTCTTTAAAAAGGCAGCATAGTCCTTTAACAAGACAGAAGACAATCCAAACAAGACGCTAAAACAAGACAAAACAAATCACACAATCTCAGATTTGGAGCCAGTTTTTTTCTTTTCTCTGTGTGTAAACGAGCAGAACTTAATCCTCTCTGATACCACAATTATTTGCAATTTCTGCTGGAAGGCCTCGCTGGCAGCATGAAGAGAGGAACAAAGAGAGGAGTGGCGAGCCACAGCAGAGAAATATATCTCCATGTTTATACAGCCTCTGCCTTTGAGTCGGTTGGCATTTATTGGCTCTGTATGAAACTATGAGGAACATTAGCGAAGCTCGGAGGAGAACTATTTGTTTTGGTGTCTTTTGGAGGCGCACTCTGCAGAGACTTTTTTATGAGCCAGTCAAGAGGAGATTGATAGTAAAAGTGCCGTCAGCTACAGATGGAGGTTTTTCTCGTCCTGCCGCTGCGCCGCTCTGCGGCCGCCTCGACATGTTTGTTCTTTGTTTTGAGACTCAGCAGATTTCTGTTCGTGTTGCGTCTCATCGCTGCATCGGCTGCGACTTTGATCGTCACAAATTTCTCTCACTCTGACAGCTCAGATTTGAAGACAAGTGATGAAGCTGCTGTTTGTTTTCGCTCTGCCTCAGTCGTGATTTATGAAGCTTAATTACAGCCAGCTTTGATTTCTTTGTTAGATAGTTGGAGGTGATTCTCTGGATGGAGAATCGTCTCTTCTCTGCCAGTCTGCTATAATTAATACAAACCTCTCGGTGCTGTTCAGAGGAGTCAAGGCATTGTGGGAGATCACTCACTTATATATTAAAGATGACAGTAACAAGGTAACTACTAACTCCTTTCTAAGTAGTGAGTCACTGAATCAGGTTGCACCATTAAAACTTAACAAATGTCTCAGCTAGTAAAGACTTCAGTGATGTGTAAAGCTGTTGCTAGGAAACATATGTAGCGCTGTCCAATCAGGAACAATCAACTATGTAAACAGGAAGTCACTGTAGCATCATAAGCTAGCAGAACTTCCAAACATCACAGTTTTAGAGGCTAAAAGATGAATCTTAGTAAATGTATGGAGACATCTGTGTGTTTCAGAGTTAGCAGCATTCATACGGTTTATAATGAGAGGGAAATATCTGATCATGCTAAGCTAACTGACATTATTTACTTATTTTGTCAAATGTTAACGGCATAAAGTTTGATCATTTGAGGTCTGCGGTGGGGAGGACCTGTTTTTTTCCCCCCCGTTGCTGTGGCAGCCATCCATCCTCCTCCACCTGTTTCTTCAACATGTCCCTGTCACTGCTGCCAAGATAAAAGGTCTCCTCACACCCAACCTCGAGAGCTCAATAGTAAGACCATTACACACTCACTCAGTCACCACTTCACTGTGCTGCCTCTGGGTACAGGTCCAGGTCCCTGAGGTGCAGATGGGCTGGCTTTGGAAACATCCTGGTACCTGCAGCCACAGGGTGACTCGCTGAGGGAACTTCGAGTTGTTTTTCATGTAGTCTGTCCCAGACTGAGCCCAAATATTGTTACTTAGCTTGTCTTCAGCTTTTTAACCTCCTATTCATTTAATTAATTCACTGTTGCTGTGAAACGTTTTCGAACAATCATATCCTCACCAGACGCAAAGCAGCACCAACAAACATCTCAATATACAAGCTAGTATAGCAGTGTTTCTTTTTGGATTTGTCTGACGTACTGTGTTCTCCTACTAGAACTGTCAGTGTCTTTGTAGACCGACTCTTCGGCCCACAGTTCTCCAGACGTTCCCTGCAGATATTTGTGGTTCTCGGAGCTGAATGTTTTCATGATGCCTGAATTTTTCTCTCAAAGTTTCTGTTTGTACAAAAGAAACAAATGTCCTGCTCTACTTCCTGCTTCCTGCTCCTCAGAGGATGATCCCTTGAGATGATCTGTCGTCTAGCGCCCCCCTCAGGACAAAGTGTAGCTGCTGTTCAGACTCTAAGAACAGATAAAAAACGAAACTGGGTTGAGTTTCATTACATCGACAGTGACACAGTGCACTGCTGACCAGAAGATGTTTCTTTAAACAATAAAACTCAGGACGCAGCAGAGTGAGACCCTTCAGCCCTCTTCCTGTTTACAATGTGTTTCACCTCCCAGACAGACGTATTACTGATATGAGAATCTCTTCCGTCACAAAGAGCGCGTAAACACTCAGAGCTCAACATCTGCAGCTTCTCCAATAAAACACCACATTCCACATTTATGGCAGAACAAAGACAAACACAGGCATGTACAGAGGAGGCCCGCGGCTCCACGGAGATACAGGAAGTCACTTCACTGCTGCTGCAGAAGAAGAAGAAGATGACACTAGTGATGTCACCACACCTGAGCTGCTCCACCTCCACACGTGATTCTAATGGAAGTGAAAAGCAGGACTGTGGATCCCAGGAGCCACATCATGAAGAGGTCCAGTGTGAACTGAACCATTACAGAAAGATGTTTGAGTCACACTGACTGTTGTTTTAGGACCGAAACATTTAAACTCTTCAATGCTTTCATGCTTCTGGTGTCACAGAGAAATAATTGATGACGAACATTATTAATATTATTAGACTGAACAATGAACCAGCATCACTGTGGACACAAACACAACACACTGCAGTCGGAACTGTTCCAGTCTGACTGACCACCATGCTCACTGCACTCAGTGTCCAGTTTATTAGGAACCCCCAGCTGAGACTAATGCAGTCTGATCCTCCTTCATCAAGGTCATCATGTGACAAAGTGCTCAGAGGAGTGAAAACTTAAACATCTATACTTCAGGACAACTGGCCACCTGCTGAAGAAGACCATGTGGTATGACTGAAAGCTCCAGAACAGATGGATGATGCTTTGATGGAGATCTTTTTAATTTCTTGATTTTTCCTTCTTTAAAATGCTTTCGCTGTTTCTTTGACACATGCTTACTTGGACTCAGACTAAATAATCAACCTATAGTTGCTCTGTTAAGAACGAGTTTGGTGGTTTTCCAGAACAAACTGAGTTTAGGGGGTGAATAAATGTTTAGTATTTGAGTGCAGCTCCAGCTCGGCCTGAATCTGATAACTGTGCTGCTGTGAGTGTTTCTGCAGACTGATATTCAGCGTTAATAATTCACAGCATTATGACCAGCGCCTGGCTCTCATTTCGGCTCGCTGCACGGCTCATTTCTGCTCCTGCGAGGCTTCTGGCAGGCAGTCGGAGAGGGAAAACATCCAGAGTCCTCCAGCTCCGACAGAGGAAGAAAGAACAGAAGAAGAAAGTGTGGGAAGAACAGCTGGAGCCGCCGATCCACCAGAGACTCTCTGCTGTGTTTGCTGTTCCTCTGAGGAGGCCGATAACATCTCTGTGTTACTCTGAACACCTCGCGATGCATTCAGGATCGAGCTCCGAGTTCTGTTCCTGCCAGGTTTCCACTCCTGGTCACTGGCTCTCTGGTTCTCCCTGAAGTAAAAGCAGTTTATTTCTGCTTCACTCTGATGACTTCCTGATAGTCTAATAGACTCAGAAAATAATCTGGAGTTCTCCTTGACTCAGACACGCCGTGACAGAGGAGTTACAAAGCTCCTCAATTACATATATATATATATATATATATATACACACAGCTTTTCCAAAATAAACACAATGCAAATCTACAATACCTTCTTGTTTTAACATGAAAACCATGATGCAGAAAAAGTTGAGCCTGAGCACTTGGTCAAGTGCTAAAGTTTCAGTCTGGTTTTATTTTCTTGTCTTCAAACTTCATGTTCAGACTCAAAACATCAACCTGTCAGTCTGTCTCTCAGTCCTGTCTCACTTCCTGTCTGTGGCTCTCAGCTCACAGCCCATTGGTTCCTACTGAAGACGTCAAAAACGCCTCACAAATATATAGTTTCGTGTTTCAAAAGAACAACATATGAAATGTACATTAAGTACATTAAGTACATTTTGTTGATAATACTTTACATTTTGAACATTTTGAATTCAATACTTTTACATGTAATGGAGTATTTTTAGACTGTGATATTTCTACTTTTACTTCAGTAAAGTATCCGAGTACTTCACTCACTATGACATGATGAGAAGTCATTGTACAACTGTTTTCACAGACTGAGGAGGACTAACTGGGACCAGTAAACTGCACTTCATGTGTAAAACCAGTTCCCCTTTAATTCATTAATTTACTCATTGAGTCTGGCTTGAGGGAACTTGTTTAATTTTAGTGGTAAATGAAAGCGCAGTGAGGGCGTAACAATCCTGCAGATCTTTCAGTGTGTTAACGGGAGTCCAGAGCGTGGATCAGATCTCCAGTCAGACCTCTGTCTCTCTTCTCATGTGGGTTGAGTTGGTCTCACCTCACCTGGCTGACATCACAGACACCTCATTAACCACCACCTCTGGCCTCAGTGTTTCTCTGCTGCTGAACAGGATGCAACGTGACACTGCAACATTTCTCCACACAAATGAGGAAGCTGATTTGACTGTCTGAAGGTATCCCAGCATGCAGCGGGCTGACAGGTCACTGCGGTAGATCAGTCATGAGTAAGCAGTTCGTCCGTGAAACCAAACACAAGTTCCCACGAAGAGAGAGAAGAGGGGAGTCTCTGATGCTCTCACTCTTCTTCTTCTTCTTCTTCTGCTGTTTGTGCTCTGATGGGACGTCTCTGTGGTTTATCATCAGAGCAGAGGGGTCACCTTTTGTTCTGCACACATTTCTTCTATTGTTCTCAGAGGATTCACTAAATGTCTAAAATGGAAACAGAAATAATGACAAAAAAGGTGAGAAAGAGTTCTGCTGCTGCTGCTGGAAGACATTTCTGATGGAGTGTAAATGTTTTCAACATGGAGAAAATGTTTTAATAAAGAACAAGAAATTCTGCGGCCGTCTCCATTTTACTGGGAAGTAGTGTGGGTGCTTTGAGAGGTTTCTGTGGATGTTTTCAGTATCTTCGTCGGCTCTCACAGCCTCCTCCTCCTATTGGCTGTTTCATAATGAATAGGATGCACAGAGCGAGCTGAGGTGTCAGAGCTCGACATGCTCCGGCTCACAGGAGTCCTGGAGGTGAAATCAAGACTTGTGGCTGCAGCAGCGAGTGCTGGAGGCTTCAGGTTTCTGCTCGTTCAGGTTTACAGTCTGATCAGAGCCGGTCGGCCGGGAGGCTTAGGGGTTTGGCAGCCGGACTTGGCTTCCTGCTGCAGATCCTGGAGGTCTGACAAGGAGAAGAAACTCTGCATGTGGATTAGACAGATGTGGTCCAGATCAGACCGCTGATGAGATGCTTAGTCCAAGACACACCGACACTGCAGCGGGTCATGTGACACCAACAGGAAGCTCCTCAGCACGTCAGCAGGATCACAGCATGAGAAACGTGGATAAGAACTAGAACAGAACATGGAACATAAGGACGGTGACTCTTTGGGTCCCTGACGGATCAGAACTAAACATGAACAGCTGTGTGTTAAAGAAGGAGAAGTCCACTACGACTCCCAGGGTGCATTTCACTGACAAACAGCCAATCACAGAGCCTCATGTTCTGTTGTGTGACCTGACCAAACAGTTTATCAGCAGTTTAAATCAGGTCACTTTCTGATTCTGGATCTGTTTGGGATGAAGTCAGTATGTAAGGGAAACAACAAAGGCTCATGGGTATTGTAGTATTTAGACCCGTCCACCAAACTGACCTGGTTTCCTAGAAACTGGTGTTCAGAACATGAACCTGGCCTCCTCACGCTGACTCTCCCCTTCAGAGATCTGACCCGGTTCTCTTCTGTTGGTTCCTGTTTTGTGCTTTTGGCAGCTGAAACGCGGCTCTATCTGCGGTGGCGGTGGCGGCGGCGGCCATGTCAGGCAGCCTTCACACGTAATGACACGTAATGAGAGCGAGCTGCTGATGGTCTGTGAAGGAAAACCACATAACTGTAGTCCTGTTTTTCCTCTGCTCGTGTTATTAGACGTGTTGAGTGAATCTTTCAAACAAGATGAAACCGTGATCCACGTTTCAAAAAGATGCAGGCGCCCTCGTCTTGGACCGAATCACACGTTGCATCTCTGAAGTCATTTGTCTCACCTGTAGCCTTCAGGACAGTCAGGTGTCTCATCTGCAGCTCAGACACCAACAGATGCTGCGTGTATGTTACTGCTTTTAATTAGATAAAGGTGTTTATATACGATCACAATGAATCTCTCGCTTCACCTGGACACAGTTAAACATCTGGATATCAACGCTTCTCTCTCCAGACCTGTCAATCACAACAATGGCAAAGACAATACCCATGCTGCTCGGCTGCTGTTGCTATGAGTTCAAAAAGCTTCGTTGTAAAATTTGTGAACAAAACACGTTACCATGGTTACTGAATTCATCCAAAATCAGTTTTGATGTTCAGCTTCAGCTCACCATCAGCAGAACATGAAGCTCTGTGATTGGCTGTTTGTGAGTGAAATGCACCCTGGGAGTCGTAGTTGTCGTCTTTGTTTGTAACTCAGTCGTTCATGTTTCGTTCTGATGAATCAACAGTTTCAGACTCGTCCCACTTCAGCTCCGTAGATTAGCTGAAGAACGTGCAGTTGGTTCTCTGTCTGCTGGGAGGAGGACCCGTCTGGTTTTGGCTCCCTGATAAGGTGCTGTGGGAGGCTGCGCGGGAGGAGCAGGAGAACCGGCTCCACCACCTCCTCCCTGCCCCCCCAGGCTGACTCAGCAGGTCTCCTCTGGTACCCGGCCTGTTCGCTCTAGAGCTGGAGGAGGGCTCGGAGACCTGCGAACAGGGTATCAAACAGAAATGAAAAGGCATATAATCTAAAGTGAATGTGCAGTTTATTCCAGGAAAGATACAAAGATATTCTGCACAACCAGATCAGAGGATGTTTCAGTCGTCCATCCCAGTGAAATGAAACGAAAAAAAACTGTGAACATTTAAAAGTCTAAACTCTAACGTATCTTGTTGGACACTGAGCAGCAGGAGGACTCACTGCTCCGGGGACGCAGGACTTTCTGCAGCCCGCTTTGTGAAACTCTTGGCACTTATCGAACCTCGCAAGTGCTCGGTGGTTAACCGAAAACAAGCCTGGACATCGAGACGTTCTGCAGCTGGCAGTCAGTCTGACTCTCATGTATTTTTATGTTATTGTGTTGCTTCTGTTTCCTACTGACATCAGCAGACACACAAACGGCTGCAGCAGCCGTAGTAATAGTTTTAGTAGTTGTAGCAACAGCTACTACTAGTACTAGAGGTAGTAGTAGTCATGGTAACACTGTACTCACTGTAATCCATCAGGCTGCTGATCATGAATGACAACACAGTGAAACACAGCTGTGATAATATGAAATATGTCTTCATAAGAGATGTTATATTTGTTGACACACACTGAACATTAATAAGTACTTAAAATGTCCTTATATCTGCTTACAACTACATTATAACCATTTATTACATGTTTATGAAGGGATTATAAATGCTTATAAAAGCTTGTGTCTCTGAAGCCTAAATGCTCTTGCAAATGCATATGAACAGATGCATTCATTGGCTGTGGACGTGCTGAAATCTGATGGCAGCTCATTAACACGTTGATCAGCAGTCATCATGATCTGGACCTGGTCAGACTGAACAACGTGAGTCCAGATTAAAGACGGCAGGGACAGCCCACTAACAGGCAGCAGGCTGCAGGGCTCACCTGATGGTCTCTCAGCTCTCTTCTTTGGACTGTGTGTTCTACAGATATTACTGGATGTGCTTTTAGCAACAGGAGACATTCACACACTGACTGAACGAGTCAAACGTGTGTTTGGAGTGTTTTAAGGTGTTTCCTTGTTGTTTGCATTAATGTACTTCATGGTTCTGGAGACTGCCAGTAAACTTCGTGTCTCTGAGTAACTGACAGTAGATCATTTATTTTAGTGAAGGATCCCTTGAAGAGTTTGAATCTTACTGTCGGTTCCCAGATCTGATGTCTTTGTCCTTTTCATATCCAGGTTGGAAACACACAGCAGCCTGCTGGCATTCAGCTGACAGCTAAAGTCGACGTGTTAAAGTCAACAGAGCTGGATGGTGCTTACAGTAAACACTGATAAGATAAACCCTCGAGGAGAATTCCTCTGTTTCATTTCTGAGGCGTGTTCAGCTCAAAACACATTCACATTCCTCGGCTCCATTAACTCTCCGCGCTAACCTTAAACATGGCTGCCACCGTCGCCGCAGGCTGCCCTCTGACCCCTGAAGGAGGAGGGGGGCCAGTCCACCTGAGACAGACACAACATCAAACCAACCGTCAGCTCGGTTTATTACAAATGAGCTGAAACTCTTATTAACTGTGATAAAAGGCCCAAATCTGCTCCTGTGAAAATGTTTTATGTTTAATTTAATCAAAAAGACTTTTATTTAATTTTATGTCGTATATTAAACAGTTTTATCATTGTAACTGTGGTTTGGACTTTTCCTGGCGATGGGGTGGATTATTTTTCGTGCTCGTATTCAGATCAAATATACAGATTCCTACATGTGGACACAATGTTTTTTATATTTAGTTTAATGATTCGATTTTTATTTTATATTTAACAAAATAATCTGAGCTTCAATTTTGTCTCAACACAAAGCAGAACTGCTTTTATCAAACAGACTAATGAGCTCTTCTTTCATTTAAATGAGAAACTCTCTGATCCGTCTGATGTCAGCCTTTGAGTACTGGACAGTTTTAACGTTTCAGCTCCACAATACATAAAAGGACATCTGCTGCATTTAAAATGAGTACAAGAACACATCAGGGTTTAAACCTGAATCTAAAAATGAACCAGTAGCTCCAGTTAAATGTGGAGGAGGACCAGTAGAAGGTCTCCTCAGTGGACTCTTGTGTTAAAGAACCTTTAAACTGGACTGAAGACCTTCAGGAAATCAATTCAGGTTCTTTTCAGATCTGAACAAAGTGAATCTGTTTGTTCACGTATGTGTCCACATGCATGAATGGGTGACGAGACCAGAGTTCACATGTTGAGTTTACTCAGGGAGGGGGCTCCCATTAACCACACACTCCTCCCCCCCTTTAAGTCAACGGTCAAAGTCCTGCAATCAGAGCAGAGTCATTCAGCAGAGGAGCGTCCTCTCAGTGTTTGCTTGGGGCGATACCGGGGCAGATAGGGGCCCGGGGGGTCGGGGCAGGAGGGCAGAGTCCAGCTGACCCGGCGGTCTGGGAGGGGCCGGGATGACCTGCAGGACTGTTAGCTCGTTGTTAGCCGGTTAGCACTGGCTGAGCGCTGATCCACTTGCAGAGTTACGCCGAGAGTGAATCTTCAAGTAAAATAAGATCAGTTCACATCAGAAATCATGTTGATCCAGTCCAGGTCGGACTTATGATATTTAATCTATTTCACGTTCCAAAGCTCATTAAACACACTTATGGCATTTTCATGGTCAGAGGCTCACGGCACCCGTGGGTGGGGTTACAGACAAATCCTTATCAGACATTTTAGTTGGGTGTGTTAGCTGGAAGAAGTAATGACCAATCACATTTAAAGCAGCAGTGACACACAGGAAAGCTTCTCCACAGGCCTGTACCTGGCAAGCTAACGGCTAACACACTAGCCAGCTGGGAACATGCAAACATTAGTTAGTCACAATGTCGCTGAGCTTCTTTCTCTGCTCTCTGTTTACTTTAAATTGTTCTTCATGTCATTTGCTGAAGAGTTAAACAGTTCATACTGTGAACAGACACACACTTCTATACAACCTACAATCAGGGGTCTGCACACACACAGACACGTTCCACACTAGAAAAAAACAAGACGGAGAACTCAAGACAGCGAGAAGAAGAGGTCCTTGGTTTGTCCAAAAAATCTAACTGTGTGAACAGAAGATTCACTCAAACAAGTCTTATATGTGATGTGTGAGCTGCGATAGCTGTTTGCTATTGGTCAGTCAGTGGTGCCAATCCACCTGTCAGAGTTCAACTCGAAGTGAATAAACAGCAAAACAAAAACACTATGAAGACAGATGATAGTTTCTACGTGGTTGAAATCACGTATTCATGCAGAATATCAAACTATTGCAACATGATCCACAACACTCTTTTTTCACCCATAAAACGACTGAACACACACGACACCATCAAGCTCCTGAGAGGGAGTCATTGTAAGTAAAGTCATCCACACAATTAACAGTTCAAAGTTATTTCAGTGTGTTCGAGATCTTCTTCAGGCGTCTTTAACTAATGGTCATTTCTAAAATGACGTGATGCGTTGATGAGAGTGTGGAGAGATATTTAGTCTGTAATAAAACATGTTTTCATTGTGAAGAAATAAAAGGTTTACTTTAATTTAAAAGAAAGGAAATTAATCCCCAAACCCAGCTTCATCCAATCAAGTCTGAACACACACACACACACACACACACACACACACACACTGCCTCAGGGACACTCTGAGCCACAAGGAAATGCTTTAAAACAGTTTTTGGGTGAAATCCAAAGTGGGATTGATGTTGACAGATTTGGTTAATTCACCCAGAGTTCTGACTTACAGGCTCACTTTCTAATGTTTTCAGTCCCAAACCCTCTGCGCTCATTAGTCTGTTAACAGTTGCTCTGTCCTCGTCCTCGTCTTCGTCCGTCCCCGTGAAGAGTTAAATCGCCGAGCTGCACTTCATAGATGTGTGTGTGTGTGTGTGTGTATGCATGTCGGCTGTTCTCCCTGTGATTGATGGCACTGTTTAAAGCCAGGGAGGCTTTGGAAAGCTTTGCTATTGTTTCAGCTCTTGGCAAGGAGGGTTCTTTAGAAAAACAAAAGGGGGGAGGAGGAGGGGAGGACGAGGGAGGACGAGCGAATAAAAAGAATTAGAAAACAAAACAAGAGTTGTCCTCACACTCATCACTTGCTGGTTAAAAGAGTCCGAGGGCTTGATGGTGAATCTGATAGTCGCCCGCTGGGATTCCTCTGCATGCCCTCCAAACTGCAACGCCATCCAAAAACACCCCCACCAGCCTCGTACCGCGAACCAAACCACAGCTATCCGTGCCCACCCCACCCGGCCAACCCCCGGGAAGACAGAGAGTGAGGGGACAGAGCAGGAAAAATAAAACACACACCAGGAATGTACCAACACACAAACATGGCGTCCGCCCAGGCCCTCCGCTCTGTTCCACTGTTATTCTTACAAGATGTTTGGGGCTCGGCTCTGGTCACCCGGCCCGACACAAACCACAGAATTTCTGATATTTCTCCGGGATCCCCCCCACCCCAACACCACCTCCACGCCCCCGCTGTGGAGCCGCTGGGAATGTTTTGTGAAAACACAGCGCCACAGGGCTCGGCCGGTGGTCCACTACATGAAGCATGGAGAGCACGGCTAAGAAGCCGGCCGGCCCCTGGGGGCCCCTGGGGGCCTCATCAGCACCGACCAGCGTTACGCCCCAGAGGGGGAAGAGGCATGTTGTTCCAGTCCGGTCCTGTCCGCTCTGATGGATGGGAGAACATTTTCCTCCTCTCCGTCTCAGAGATGGATGAGCTCCGCCCGAGTTATTAAGAACGACTTCTCTCCTGATAAATGTTTATGCCACATTTGAAAAGGTTTAGTAATTATATCTCATGCTTATACAGATGAACTCAGCACTGAATCACGTGTAATTTTACCTTCTGTTCACCCAGAACGAATGAGAGCGTCAACCAAGCGTCTCTTATATACTGTACATACAGTCAGTGTAGGGGACTCCAGTGGGACTGGAACCAGCAACCCTGGAAGTGTTAAACCCACGCTGCCCGGAGCCGTCGGGCATCGGCTGAAAGGTCAACTGACCTTCTGCCTCCAATGGAAAGCAACCAATTTAATCCGGATCATCTACTGAAGACAGACGCACACGTTCGTGACAGAAACGTCTAACGAAACGAGTTAATCGGGACGACGGCAGAATATGAAGTGCAGATACAAGCAACACAGCAGAGGACAGTGACATGACGAGACAACGAGACAACAAGACGAGACAAATAGACAACAAGATAACAAGACAAGACAACAAGACAAGACAACAAGACGAGACAACGAGACGAGACAACGAGACAACGAGACAACAGGACGAGACAATGAGACGAGACGAGACAACAAGACAACGAGACAACAACACAATGAGACAACGAGATAACAAGACGAGACGAGACAACGAGACAAGACAACAGGACGAGACGAGACAACAAGACGAGACAACAACACAATGAAACAACGAGATAACAAGACGAGACGAGACAACGAGACGAGACAAGGCAACAAGACAACCAGACAACGAGACAACAAGACAATGAGACAACGAGATAACAAGACGAGACAACAAGATGAGACAACAAGACGAGACCAGACAACGAGACCAGACAAGACCACAAGACAACGAGACAAGACAACAAGACGAGACAACGAGACGAGACAAGGCAACAAGACAACCAGACAACGAGACAACAAGACAATGAGACAACGAGATAACAAGACGAGACAACAAGATGAGACAACAAGACGAGACGAGACAACGAGACCAGACAAGACAACAAGACAACGAGACAAGACAACGAGACGAGACAACGAGACGAGACAACAGGACGAGACAACAGGACGAGACAACAGGATGAGACGAGACAACAAGACGAGACAACAACACAATGAGACAACAACACAATGAGACAACGAGATAACAAGACGAGACGAGACAACAGGATGAGACGAGACAACAACACAATGAGACAACAACACAATGAGACAACGAGATAACAAGACGAGACGAGACAACAGGACGAGACGAGATGAGACAAGGCAACAAGACAACCAGACAACCAGACAACAAGACAATGAGACAACGAGATAACAAGACAAGACAACAAGATGAGACAACAAGACGAGACGAGACAACAAGACAATGAGACAACAAGACAACGATACACTGATGATGAGCACTGTATGGTTGCTGTGTGTGTGTGTGTGTGTGTGTGTGCAGACGATCTAATTGGAGACAGGTGAATAATTGGTGGATTAAGGCACCGCCCTCAGTCTGGATTGGCTGGGTGTGGAGGAATAAAGTTAAGTGTGATTACCTCCTCATTACACACATAAAAACCCCCACAGTGTGTTTAGGCTTATCCACAGCCGGGCTGCATTATGACTGATTCCTCCTGATTCCTGTGTCAGACTGTCTGACAGCTGTACGGCGGTCGCTAGGCAACAGAACAACAAGCAGTTTTTAGCTACAGTGAAGAACACATCTCCGTCAGTAAGACTGTCAGAGGACGTAAACAGTCTATGAGAACAAACTCTGAAACTCAACAAGACTTTAGACACAAAAGCCTTTCAAATTAAAACAGCAGAAGAAGAAGAGTTCAAGATGAAATGTCTCTCTGTTGGAGGACTCTGGTCTGAGTCTTCATCAGTGCAGCTACAGGCCACACAGGTGAAATGGCTACCTGGTCACATGACCTCCTGTCAGGTAGTCAATAAGGACATCCACGTTCGTGCCTCTAGAAAAACCTTGGCTTCGTCGTGTTGTCACTCACACTCTGTTCGGCAATGTTTTTCTTCATTTGGGCGACACTTTGCGTTCCTCCGCACGTCACAGATGGAGGTGGGAAATTAGCAGGAAGAAGCAGCAGCTCCTTCCACCCTGTGGGTCAAAGTTCAGCCTGCATGTTGCACAGAATGAGCAGGTACATGATGGATGGATGAACGTTCACTGCATCTACAACTGCTCACAAACAGAGTCTGAGGCCCAAAACACGTCTCAGGATTGTTTCCCTCCTCGACACTCGGTAACTCCTCTCCGGAGCCAAACCCCAGGAAGTCAACTGTAAACTCTTTATGTCTAGAAGTGGAGAAGAAGAACAACAGTTGAGTCTGGAGCCAGACAGACAGATGGCATCTGGGATGGAGGAATGTTTCCTTTTTCTCCCGTACTCGCTCAGAGAGCAGCTCAGACATACATGAATACAAACAACAACGGAGCAAAGAGAGAAATATGACGAGACGAGACCTGTGACATCTGGCTGGAGTCCAACAAATGAACGCCACATTACATAACTTAACTTCAAAATCTGTGAGTGTGGCCATAAGGAACAGGTATAAACACTTCAGACGACATGTTGCACACACTAGTTTGTTTTACGTCTTTAGCCTAACATTTATTATTTATTGAACGGGTGCAGAGATAGAAATAAATTAGGAAACATGACGTGCTTTTTGTTCTATTTATCCTAATATTCACACAACAGTAGTGGATGGTATTAATTAACAATTTCTTCTCACCATTTTCTTAAAAGTCTGTTCAAATGTGCATTACATTTGGATGGAAACCTGACTGACCGACCACAGCAGCTTCCAGCTTCATCACATGACGCACTGTTAACATAGATGTCTGTACTGACACACAGAGATGAAACTGCTCTTCCTCTGAAAACTTGTTGGAATGTGACCGTTGTCTGTCAGAGACATGTTGTGAGCTCTGTGGAGACGTGCAGTCCTGTGTTTGTTTCTCTCTCTGGCTCGCTGCCACAGACGCATCTACTCGAGTGTCACTGCAATAATGTTGAGTTAACCACACACACCACAGCTCCATTCATCACACACCCACACACACACGACAGGACTGGATCTGTTGAGACGAAAGACTCACCTTTCAACAATACATAATAATACAATACCTGCACATGTCACCGTCAACATTCAGGACAATAGTGCCGCTCTGTCTGGGAGGGTCATGTGTTTCAGTAGATTCTATCAGAAAGATGTTTAAAATGAAACGTGTCTGGATTGATGTTTATGTCCACTACAATTTCGTGAAGTGTTTTTATTTGTCCACCGCAACACAGATTTGTCACCATTTTAAAAAATATGTTAAAAGTACCAGCCCTCCTAACTGCAAAGCTAATGTCGGATTGCTGCTATCTATATGATAATAATATAATAATAATGTTATTTTTATATCATATATAACATATCTAACTTGTGCTGGACAGACAGGAGGTCAGCTCTGCTCATGTTGGAGGCTATTTCTCGCCCTGTAAATTTGATTTAACTAATCTTACGTCAGCTGGCGGCTGCTGATGCTCACTTTGTTATGTTAGTTTTGTGTCCTGTTAGCTGGTGATGGATAGTAGCATAGCATTATGATGTTATGTTAGCTTTGTGTCCTGTTAACTGGTGTTGGATAGTAGCATAGCATTATGATGTTATGTTAGCTTTGTCTGTTATCTGGTGATGGATAGTAGCATAGCATTATGATGTTATGTTAGCTTTGTCTGTTATCTGGTGATGGATAGTAGCATAGCATTATGATGTTATGTTAGCTTCGTGTCCTGTTAGCTGGTGATGGATAGTAGCATAGCATTATGATGTTATGTTAGCTTTGTGTCCTGTTAGCTGGTGTTGGATAGTAGCATAGCATTATGATGTTATGTTAGCTTTGTGTCCTGTTAACTGGTGTTGGATAGTAGCATAGCATT
>NC_092180.1:717500-722500 GCF_043641665.1 Enoplosus armatus
CCTCCTCTTCTAAATCAGATCTAGGACCTGTTGGGCACTGAAACGTGCACTCATGGCTTCAGCAAGGAGAGAACACAATGCTTTGAAGTAATGTTCATTTTGTCTGTGAGCCTCGACCAATCAGGAGAAAAACATCAACAACAAACCCGCCTGTCATGTGACACCTTGAACGTAAAAGCTCCGTCACGTTTTACAGTCCGACCTTCAGTGTTTGTGGCTGCAGTGGGAATTGAACCTCCAACCCTGAACCTCTGCTCATTGATAAAGAAACCACATGTAGTCTGAGAGTCCTGGGCCTGAACGGGACCAGCTTCCATTCAGAACTCTGAGAGAGTCTGGAGAGTGTCAGCAGAGTTAGAGACAAACACTCCTCTGTAGTCAGTTTCCCTTCAGGCAGCAGTGAAGTTCATCTAACCTCAGAGATCTTATCTGTGTGTGATCCACTGCAGGACTGGTGTCTGCTGAAGCCTCGTATCTCCACAGCTCTGCAGTCTGCTCCTGCTCCCAACACGAATGTATTTACATTCAAATCTATTTGTCTTATTTGTTGTGTTCTCATTTATATGTATGTATTCATATTATTGATCCTGTAGGTAGTGAGACGTCTCAACATCTGGCCAGTTGCATGGGATTCACTGGAATATCTTAGCGGTTAGCTTAACCCATTAGCCCTGTGAGTATTCACTGCGTCGCCAAGCTTCTAGAAGCAAAGGTCTTTACATTGTTAGCAGAGTCACTACGTGCGTTAGCCAGGCATGCTATATATTGTTATTTTCAAAATACCTTTTAAGCAATTTGTGTAAATAAGGATGATATCTGTTGGTGAGGTCAGGAGGAGAGGAGGAGGATGACCAGCTGCCTCTGCATGAACTCAGTCTCATGATGTTCAGTCTGCAGAGGTCTGGAGTCGCTCCAACATCTCTCTCTTTCAGTGAACAGCAGGAAGTCCCCTGACAAAACACTCACCCCTCTGAGCTCTGAGGCTGCGTGACTGTATGTATTCATCAACTTGTTGGGACAAAGACCTGTTTTCACGTTCACATTGTGGGGACTCTCCTCATCAGGGGACAAACAGCTGGTCCCATAAGGTCAATCATTTATTTGAGGATTTAGAAGTAAAAGTCTGGTGTTATTTTTCTCTGCTCTGTCTGTGGCTCTCAGCTCTCGGCCCATTGGTTCCTACTGAAGACGTCAATCTTTTAAAAACTCCTCACAAATATATAGTTTCATGTTTCAAAAGGCTCAGTCATTCCCTCCAACAGCTGCTCACTGTAGTTTTTATCAAACTAACAGCAGGAAATAGTGCATTTGTTGGGGACTACTTTCAGCGGCGGATGAATCCACGTGTGGAGCTCTAGTGAGTGTTTGGGGCAGCAGGACAGTGTGTGTGGGACTGAGTCCAGATAAACTACAGTGTGTGAGTTCATGGTGATGAAGGAAACAACAATGAGGCTCATTGATGAGTGTTAATAATAATAATAATCATGATAAGATATATCAGCTGTCATACACACAACATTTGTTAGTCGAAACACTCACTGCTACTCTGAGTCTGAACATGACATTTAAAGACAAGAAGAATAAAGAGGATGACCAGATTTATACTATAGATCAGTTCAAGAATCCACATCAAAAGTCCGATGTGGTGTGTGTGATCGTTAAATCTTCGGCTGTCCTGAACGTGGTTGTGGCAATTAGCAACAATTAGCTAATGAGTTTATAAAATGATGAATTATATTATTCCAAGTTGCAGTAACTTAATAGAAATAAACATTTAAGTTGGACAAACAGAAAAGTGTAGTTAAATAGTCTGACTTGGAATTTTATTGAAGTTTATGACCTTCAAATTTGGAGTTTTTCAAGTGTGACATTTTTACTACATCGGTGGCGTCAGAGGGCGGGCTTAAGAATCTTAATAGTTCATCATGTGTGGCATGTTTTGTACTAAACAGAGACATAGCTACGTAGGAACCAAAGTGCTTTAAACAGAGTGGTGGGGGCAGAAATCAGCCCCTCCCTCCTTGTGCTCCCATACTGGTATTTGGTTCAAAACACATCCATGGCACCAGCAAGGAGAGTTTCCAGTTCCTGACAGTCAGACCGCCAAAATAAAGTCAGTGAAGGAAACCTGACATGGGACGTTTCCACAGAACTGTTCACCCAGTTTTATAACGTCACCAAAGTATCACACACACTGTGTGTGTCCACATGAACTGATTATAAGTGTCATTAAAACGATGATGACGATGTTCAAAGCTGAGTGGAGCATTTTGATATAACATTTGTCAGTTGCTAATTTTACTTATTCTGCTTTGCACTGATTGAAGGTATTGTTTCCTGAGGACCGCCAGCTGAAGTGTTTCATACAATACTGCCAGAACGACTTTGAGATATAAATATATAGTTTCATGTACTGTACTGTACAGTTAGCTGTGTGTTTGAAGTAATGATAATAATAATTATTATTATAATAATGATAATGTATTCATATATTGAATATTATCTATATTCAATATTTATCGAATATAAATCTCATTCAAAGAGTGTGTGTGTGTGTGTGTGTGTGTGTGTGTGTCCTTGCAGTGGATTTAAACTCGTCGTGGCTGCTGCAGAGGCTCTGTCTGACCCTCAGGGGGCTCTGTGTAACTGCTGGCCCCCAGTCGGGCCCCTGGGGGCCTCTGGTTGACAGCCTGTCATTTGCAGTACTAACAGAGCCTAAAACGACCCCCCCGCTCTCTGGTAATCTCCCAGAATTCCAATAATCTGTGCAGTTGCGGCCTGTCATCAGCCGGCGGCGAGGAGCCGCAGACCGGTCGGTCCGGCCGAGTGCGGCTGTGGACGCTGAGCGCATTGTTCTCTGTATTTACTCAGAGCTGCAGCTCTCACAGTCGCTGTGTGGCCAAACTGCTGCCGCCTCCCGAAAAGAAGCAGAAAGAAGCTAAAAATAGTTTGTCTGTAAAAATAGTCGAGCCGGTTTCTGTTTGGAGGCTCCACTGAAACCAGAGGCAGTGTTTGAGTTGGAGCACAGTGTGGGACCGCTGTCTCTCTCTCTCTCTGGACGTCTTCCTCGGACGCCCACGGGTGTGTGTGTGTGTGTGTGTGTGTGTGTGTGTCCAGTGAATGAGTGTATCTGCACATACAAGCAGGTGTGTTGATAATGACATGTACGGGGCTTACCTGTATGTGTGTGTGTATGTGTGTGTGTGTGTGGCTGCATGTACAAACGTGTGTTAGATAATTATATGTATGAATGTATAATGACATGTGGCTACATGTGCATTCATTCACAAAAGTGTGTGTGTAAGTGTGTGTGTGTGTGTGTGTGTGTGTGTGTGTGTGCGCGCAGCTCAGCACATATTCAGTGTATCTGTATATTTCCACACAAGCAGCTGTTAGATTATATATAGAATAAATAACACACACACACACACACACAGTAACTCATCATAAACTGTAATCTGATTGGTGACGTTCAAAGCTGTTGTAAACGGGTTTGATTGAATCACCCAGTGACAGTGACCCAGTTTAACTCAGATTTTTTACTTCAGTAAAAGTACTATTACCACTGTGTAGAAATACTCATATATTCATATCTTATCAATAAAAGTACAAAAGTATTAGCATCAAAATATACCTCAAGTAACAAAAGTACTCATTATGCAGAATAATAAATGATATTATTGGATTATAATTATTGATTCATGTGTTCATCACTTTAATGGAGCTCATTTTTAATCTAATACCCCCCCCCCATCACCCCAGATCAAAATAGTCTCAGCTCAGTTTAATCTGTAAAAACACATTTATTTGTTGCTTATATATTGTGTTATTAATGTGACATCGGGACACCTTGACGTCTCTCTTCTCTTTCCTCCTCCTGCCCCCCCCCCCCCGGGTAAGCAGGACTCCTGGACAGTATCATTAAAACCTCCCTGTGGTCAGGCCGGAGCCCGTTGTTCCAGTAAACCTCTCAGTTTCTCCATCGTGTCATCGTTCAGACTCTGAAACATTTCCCTGTTTTCACTGTGTGACAACGGCTCACCCTGACGTCTTTGGGTGTTTACTGTTGCTATGGTTACACATGTTCTTGTCTCCAGATTAGCTCTTTTACCTGTTCATCCATCTTTCACATTAGTTATAATGTACGTATAGTTATAAGTTATAATACATATTCTATATATTGTTGATGAAAATTATGATACATAAAAGACATAATGGAGCCATTTCCTCCATCAAGTCCGTTATTTTCATTTATCAGGACACTTTATTGTGTAGTATCACACTTACAAAGACAAGCTGTGATCATGTGATCATCAATAACGCATCACAGTGACGCGACTGTAAGAGACAACAAGAGCATTTCAAACCAAATGTTTCTGCAAAATCAACTCATTTCAAAGGAACCATCAGTGGATTCACTCGCAGGCTGAAATACATTTCTGCCACTTTGGTGAACTTTGACCTGTGAATTCACCTTGTTGACCAATAAGAAGCAGTCCTGGAGAGTCCAGCTCCACAACAGAGACCTGGTTCACACACAGTTAGAGACAGGAGGATATCATCAGGTGTGCGCTGTGTTCCCAGTGTTCCCAGTGCTATTAGAGCACACCCCACTTGTTCCATGTCAGAGAGAGACAGGGGCAACTCGACGCTCCCCATTCTGTCTTCGTCTTTCTATACAACACTGCGGACTCACTGACGGCCACCCCTTGTTGTTTGTGTTACTTTCAAAGAAATGTATGTTGTTTTGCTTTAACTGCTGGCGTCACCTCACGTTATTTGTCGTGGTTTTTGAGCCGGCCATGACAGTGGCGACATGAGAATAGTGTCCAATCAGAGCTGAGTGTGACGTGAGAGACGAGAGTTCCTCTTGAGTCTGTCCGCATGAACAGGGGGTTAATGTTCCCTCTGTGATGAGGCCAGACTCTGTAGGTGTGTTTGGTGTTGTGTTTCAGCCCTCAGTGGGACTTTCTGGGAGTTTTGCCATTAAACACACAGTC
>NC_092180.1:727500-732500 GCF_043641665.1 Enoplosus armatus
AGAGTTCCTTCATGTGTTGAGCTAAATAAACTATTTAAAGCCTCCTTGCATCAGCTGACTGATGAACACGCTGATTTTACAGAATATGATGCATCAACAGTATTTAAAGTCGTTCACATGAGCTCAACCTGAAACATCTGCAGCAGGAAAATGACACATGATGGAGCCGAAATATGAATCCAGAAACATCAGAGAGAACAGACACATTGGCAGGGAACATTTTACTGTGATACTGACAATACTGACAGTACTTCTACTTCAGTAAAGGATCTGAATAGAGACGACGTCTTGAGACTGGACTTGAGTACTTTCAGTATAAACTTCACTAACTGCTAATGTCAGATTAATGTCTGATCATTAACTGTTTGTAGTCTTATTTTCAGTCAGCTGACCTGGTGCAGGACTCTGACTCAGACTCTGAAGAGGAGACAGAGTAAATGCTTTAAATACATTACTGGAACAGCAGTTTTAGCATCAACTGACTCCACATTTTTTTCTTGGAAACGTAAAAAATATTGCAGCAACAGAGAAGCTGTTCAGCAGTCAGTGTGTCTGCAGCGTGTTGTTGGCTGTGTTTACAGTGAATGGCTGCCATCTATTTAAAGCGGCTGAGTGTATTTATGTCAGATGTATACAGCGTGGAGGAGCCGGCGGGGCTCGCTCTGCCGCTGTGGTTCACTCTGGCTCGTTTTGGGCTCCAGGAGTTTGTCAAAAAACAAAAAAACAGGTTGTGTTGTTGTCATCTTCAGTGCTCAGAACAGAGCTGACGTCCGGGTCGACTCGGGACACAGTAGCTGGTCTGAGGTCATGTGACCAGGAAATATATTAAAACTTCGTACTTTCAGACATTTCTGCAGTAAAAGGGTTCGGGTCAGGATTGATAGTTGTAATTATTAAATAATTATTAGTGGTGAACCGCTTAGTAATATTTATTACATCTACAGCAGTATGATTCATTCTTTTTAACTTCAGTGAAGTGACAAACTAAATCATTGAGGAACTCTTTGAAACTCAGTCTGCTGATATTCTAAATTCTGCTGCTGGTCTTTAAACCTGACGTTCAGGCTCAAACCTACACTGAATGTTTCTACTAACATGTATTATGAGTGTATCTCTCAACATCAATCAAACCTCCACAAACCAACCCATCTCGTTGATACGTTAATAAACCGTTCCTGTCCTTCAACCTCAGACCAAACATTTGGTTTATGGAGCTGGTTGGCTGCTCTCTGAACCTCGAGCCGAACACTGAACCCAGAACTGCTCACAACGAGCGTGCATGTGCGGAAGAAATGAATGAGTGTAATAGCTGGAAGTAAACCACGACCTGACAGACTGAATTCAGGCCTGAAAAACATACACAAACAACAATCAGCTCTGTGTTTCTGACCTGAAACATGACTTTTCTCTGATTGACCTGCTGCTGCAGTTTGACTCACTTTGGGCTGAAATGATCTGAACAGTGAGCTCTGTGGTCTTCCTGCTGTGTTCATGTTATTTTGATGCCTGTTTGTCACACATATTAATGTGCACACACTGCATGCTGTGGGTCTGCAGCCCGGACTGCCTGACCGCAGCCAATCACCTGCTTCCTTTCTTTACTTCCTCCTGGAGGCGCTCGGAGCTGAACGCAGCTTACATAAGAAAATAAAAGAACCATTGAGCTGTGTTTATTCCACACATCCTTCATACAGACTTTATATAACAGTCAGCTCAAAGGGCTGAGACGCAGACAGAGAGCCTGAGCGGGGCAAAGTCCAAACCGACCCAGTAAGCAGGATTTATCAGAGCAGACTTTAAACCAGCCTGTTGTTTTACGGTCGAGTTACTGATCAACCTGCAGCCTGAGGCCTGGGAACGCTGCATGGCTGCAGCAGCACGCTAACACACCCAGAGTGACCTCTGACCTTCAGCAGGACAACAAACCGCCACCTGCAAAATCAACAGTTAACACACCAGCTAACGACTGCTAACTACAAGCGCTAATAACTACTAACTCCTACAAAATGCTAAGTAGAAAATAACTGCTAGCTACAAAAACAACTGCTGGCTAAAAAACAAATGCTAGCTATGAAAACAAATGCTAGCTACAAAACAGCTGCTGCCTAAAAAACAAATGCTAGCTACGAAAACAAATGCTAGCTACAAAACAGCTGCTGGCTAAAAAAACGTGCTAGCTACAAAAACAACTGCTGGCCAAAAAAACAAATGCTAGCTACAAAAACAGCTGCTGGCTAAAAAACTAATGCTAGCTAAAACACAAATGATAGCTGCAAAAACACTGCCCAAACAACTGCTGAATACAACCGCTAACTACAAAACGGCTCACAACAACACAATGGCTAACTCGCCTACATGGCTAACTGTAGAGTTAGTACAGGTACTACTGTAATACCCTTACAGGTCCAGTCAGTGATTTTTAATTAAAAGTATATTCACATATATAACAACATTTTATATATTTTGTTTTTGTCAAAGCGTGAAACACATGAGAGTAATGAGTAAACTGACAGACAGTAAACTCTATATGATGATAGCAGTTAGCCTGCAGGTCACACATAAACTGATCATCATTGGACTTTAGTTAAGGTGAAACCAGACTGATGTGTGGTCAGTGTCATGAAGAGGATTTTACTTTGAATCTTTTCAGGATCTTTTCAGGGTAAATAGATGGATATAAAAGTGTTTTGTCACTTTTTTTTAATCATGAGGGAGATCTTTTCTTAAAGTTAACCAACAAGTTTTTGTTTTTTAGACCTCAGAAAACATTTGACTCATGTGGGTCAAAGCTGCTGTAAGAACATCTCTTCTGCTTTATGAACTTCACGTGTTGGATGTTGACAGAGGCTGCCATCTTTGTTCAAGTTATGTTAAACATGTTTAGAAAATTAGTTAATTCAGTAAAAGTAGTAATACCACAGTGTGAAATACTCAACAAGTTACAAGTAAAGGTCCTGCATCCGAAATCTTATTAGTAAAAGCACAAAAGTATTAGCATCAAAATATACTTGGGGCTCACTTCAATGTATATATATATATATATTTTCACACACACACACACACACACTCACACACTCACACACACACACTCACACACTCACACACACTCACACATGTGTGTGTATACATTGAAGTGAGCTGCAAGTATATTGCTGGGTAGCTTGGAAAAGTCTTCTTGATGTAAGAATGAATCCTAATTTATTTGTTATATTTTGTATCATTAATCTGAATCTGGAAAAGTTATCAAATAAATGTAGTGGAGTACACTTACCTCAAAACTGTACTTGAGTACAATTCCAGAGTGGAAACATGATGGAAATATGACATTTGTGTTGTGAGGAAGGTTACAGCCTCTTCATCACTCCACACAGATCTGATGTTACCAGCTCGTCACTTTCAGTCGAAGCTTTACTCATTCGAGTCTGTTTCATCCTCTAACAACTTTCACACTCAGAATATTTCGTTTCCACTCGTTTCCATTGTTTATGTACAAATTAAAAATGTGGATGGAAACACTCATGTTCAATCAGGGAAGACTGACTCATCTTCCTGCTTATCTATTTATTATTTACTCTCCGTCTGTCTCCAACCCATCAGCTGACTGAGGGGGTTCACTCTTTCAGTCAGATTTTGCCACGACCTCTGTGGGCCAATCATCTCGTTGCTTTCAGAGTTTAAAACTGTTCCTCACTGCTGATGTCAGCTGTCATGTTCAGTGTCGGATGGAAGCGACTCTCCTCCACCCCATTCACCTGCGGTTTCCATCACAACCAGTCCTCCCAGTTGGTCCTTCCTCGCTCCACATCTCATCCATCCAGGTCTTCAGCTAGAGCTCTTCACCCTTTCTCCACCACCGGAGTCTAGACTCCATGGGGGGTTATTCCTGCACAGCTCACGGCATCACTACCCCCTCAAAACATGACGTCATGGGGGCTGATCATCATTTATTCAACTTCAATTCAGTCTCTCCTGATTGAAATAGTCTTTGGTTTTGACTGAGTTTGGTTTGAATCTCTGTTTCTTTTTCTTTTTTTTACTCTTCATAGTTTCTACTTAGTGACAAAAAGTTAAAACATGTACTTCCATCAGCACCACAGGAGACAAACTGCAGAGAGACCGAGATGTGAAGTGTCGTAATAGTAACTGACAGCAGTCAGTCAGACTCAGCGTGTGGGGCAGAGATTGGTCAGGCATCACTTCCTGAGTAAATACATGATAACATTTATGGCATGAAAATATTCAAACTCAGTCATGGCCTGTTGAAGAGCACCATTTGCTTTCTTTCTGGGTCGCTCTCAGAAATAGACATTTATTTATCCCCTGGTGTTTACCGAGTGCGACCACTAACTATACAGCACTTGAGGGTGAAGTTAGTTTTAGAGTTACAGTGGAGGCTGTAATGTGAGCCTGTGATGGGAGAGAGGGGGACATGGCAGAGAAGCGGAGCGTGGATGTTTCTGGAGGGCCTCCGTCAGCTCTGGACCCCCTCCACATGTTCAATCATTAACATTGTTCATACAATGCATACCACTGAAATCTAACCAAGAAAAATACTTGCTGTTTGTCAGATTTGCACGTCAGAGGGGTAGAAGTTTACCACAGCCGAGGAGGGATCAAAGGTCGCTGAGAGCTCCGAAGGACAAAAAAACAGTCTCTTTGTTCTATGGTTAAAAAAGCGAAGAGGGGTTTCAGAAACTGTGAGCAAGTCCAGACTTCAGATCAGATTTTACGCTCGCTCTAAGCCAATTGTAATGATCCACTTTGGGCTCTGCATGTGCACAAAAACCCCAAAACCAGAACAGACCCAGATCCTTCAACATGGAGGAACAAGTCACAGACAGTCAAGGCCCTGGACCCTGAGGCTGTGTTGGAAATCACATCCTAACATGCTAACATACTAACATACTGACATCCTAACATGCTAACATACTAACATACTAACATCCTAACGTCCTAACATGCTAACATACTGACATCCTAACATCCTAACATGCTAACAT
>NC_092180.1:740000-755000 GCF_043641665.1 Enoplosus armatus
ATGTAGAATAATAATAATAACAATAATGATAATACAGTATAATAAAAACATGGAAGCCCGACAAACGGTTTTGATCCCAGTGATCAACTTTGATTGGACGCAGTTTATTGATCTTGTGAGCAGCCTGAGCTCTGCAGATGGTTTCCTGTAATATTTCATAGATCAGACAGGATTCAACATGACCATCCTCTGCAGGTGTTTTCAGTCACCTGGCTGATCTCACCTCTGCTCAGGATGAAGATGAAACCAGGGCTGTTGTTCAGAAACAGGTTTTGGTGACTGCTGAGGTGAAATAAGTGAACGTTTACGTAACGTTAAGGACAAACAAAGTCAAAATAAGTCCAAAAAGTCTAAAATATGGATTTCTTGTGTTGGCTCTCCCCTACTGCACTGAGTGTTTTCAGAATAAAAGTCCTCGTGCTGGTGTTTGGAAACACTCACAGTGTGGACAACCCCTGACATCAGCTTCAATCACCTTCAACCTCTAATCTGATTCTGGATCAGCTTTAAACTCCAACAAGCAGATCAAACGTTCACAGAAACAAGTGACCTTTGACCTCCATCAACCTTTAACTCACCTTTCTTTGCAGCAGCTGTTTGTTTCCTGCTTTAGGATCAGTGACCAGAGCTCGCTGAGTAAAAACCATCAAACTGTTTGTGTGTTTTCGGTATGAACTCTTTCAGCAGCAGCTGCACGTTGACCTTCAGCCGAGCACAGGCGTGTCGTGATAACCTGGTCGCTCACACTGACTGTGAAGCTTCAACGATCTGCGTTACACAAATCAAGTGTTTAACGTCCCTCTCTGTCTCTGTTTCAGAGGAATGTTTGTATTATCTTCATACGTTATGAAGTTCATGGACGTGAGAACGCGTTTCACCACCAGCTGCGTTCTTCTGGCTCCAGCTCTCCATTTTATTTTCTCTTTTTAGATTAAAATGTGAAAGTGGAGGTGAAACGCTGACGGTGTTTGAGCTCCTGCTGCTGCAGATCGTCCACAGCAGAGACTCAGACATGAAGCTGATTGAAGCTTCTTCAGTATCACTTTACGCTGCTGGTGGTTTCACACGCTGATGCATTTCATCAGGAAGAAGACTCTCACTACAGGTTGAGTATTTCTCTTCCTCTGTGTGTTGAGAATGAACTGAGGTGCCACTTGTTCTTTACACTTCAGAAGAAGAAGAAGAAGAAAACCGTATTAACTCTTCTTCTACACGCATGACCCCCCCCCACACACACACACACACACTATCGTCCAGTTCTGTTTTCCCTCTTCGCTCTCTCACTCCTTTCCTCTTTCCTTTGCTCTCGTCTCCTCGTTCCTTCTGTCTTACCTCTCCCTCTTACAGTTCTGCCCTTGCCTCCCCCTTTTCTCTCCTTCTCTTGTCTTTTCCTTTCTTCTCCTCCTCCACTGACCCCTTTCCTCTCACATTTCTTCTCCTTTTTTCTTTCCACACAAATTCCTCTCCTTTCTCACTTCCCTCCCCCTCCTCACCCAAGTTCCTCCTCCTCCTCCTCCTCCTCCTCCTCTCTTCTTCTCCCTTCCCTTTTCCCTTCTCATCCCATTTCCTCTCCTCTCCTTTCAAACATTCTTTCCTTTTCCTTTTTCTGTCCCCTCCCTTAATTTTCCTCGTCTTCTCTTTTTCTCTCCTCTCTCCATCTCTTTCCTCACCTATCATCATCCTCTCCCCCTCTTCTCATTTCCTCTCCTCTTTCTCACCTCTCGTCTCCTCCCCTTTCTCCTCTTTTTCTAACATAGCTTCCTCTCCTGATCGCCTCCCTTCATTACTTCCACCGCTACTTCTTCCTCCCCTTCCTCTCTTCTCTCACCTCAAAGGTCTGGTCTCCATCATTTTCTCTCCTGGTGAGGGGGAGGAGGAGGAGGAGGAAGAAGAGGAGGGTTTATGGAGAGAGAGGGAGTTTGTCTCCGTCCAAAGAAAAGAAACTTTAGCCTCCCTCTCTCCGCTCTCGTTCAGCAGGAGAAATGTAATTATTGTTGTATCATGTGAACGCAGTCACAGCTCCAGCAGGAGGGAGGAGGAGGAGAAGGAGGAGGAAGGAGAAATCTGGCAGACATAAAATCTGAAGGACTCGATGAAGGCTTTAGTTTGGCCATAGTGTCCTTCAAAGAGTGCAGTGACGGGGTGTTAATGAACCTGAGCTCTGAAGCTACAGCACATCACAAACATTCTTCCACCACGAAATATGAAGGATTCCTTCTTCTACTTTCTGTTCACTAAAAAAGATCAAAATATCTTCAGATGTCATGTACTCCTCGTTCCTCCTCAGCATCAGCAGCTCTGAAGCAGGCGAGCTGCCAGACTTTCTCCCACAGAGCAGCGATGATACTGATCTGAAATCAGCAGAGTCACTCATGAATCATGCTGACGGGGGCTGGGCGGACGCCTCATGACTCAGGAGCACAACGGCAACGTGCACATGAAGCGCATCGATCGTGCAAAACAACACCAACACAGAAGAAAGGTTGAAATAAAAAGCTGTTCACTGTTTCAGTGTGACCTGAACTGAAATCACTTCAGGAAGAGGATTTATGTTTCGACTTAGAAGGAAAAAAGTTTGGAGGTGTTTGATTGTCACATGTTGCAGAGCAGCGTGGACAGCAGAGACGCAGCAGCAGCCCAAAGAGCTTCAGTTCACTGACGCTGAGTTCAGCTCAGAAAACGTCTTCATATGAAGACACTCACCAACAAAAGGAAAGGAAGAAGAAAAAGACGATAAAGTGAATATTAAACGTCTTCAGATCAACAGAATAGTTCAACTTAACTTAGAAAGAAGTAATCATTTGGTCATTTTCAATCAAACATCCTTTTAAAAGTTATGATCCCGTCTGTGTCCGGTGTGATGTGACGTTTCAAAACCCGCTAAAGTCAGAGAGAATGAGTCTCTTGACGTAAAGAGTCACTGCTGGTTTGTTTGATCTGTGTTTCTACTATTCTGTCCACTCCGTGTGTTTGTGACCTCTCTGTGGTCACTGGAACTGTTGTAAAGAAGCTAAGCTAGTTGACCTCTGACCTCCTGACAGAGGTCTGTTTTTATGTTTGTGTCCTTCCAGATGATCCGGCTCTGCAGCATAGCTGAGTCCAGACGCCACGACCTCACGACCGCCACAGCCTCACGAGACGCCACGACCTCACGAGACGTCACGACCTCACGAGACGTCACGACCTCACGAGACGCCACGACCTCACGAGACGTCACGACCTCACGAGACGTCACGGCCTGCAGAGAGACGTCACGACCTCGCGAGACGTCACGACGTCACAAGACGTCACGGCGTCATGACCTCACGAGACGCCACGACCTCACGACCGCCACAGCCTCACGAGACGCCACGACCTCACGAGACGTCACAACGTCACGACCTCACGAGACGCCACGACCTCACGAGACGTCACGACCTCACGAGACGCCACGACCTCACGAGACGTCATGACCTCACGAGACGCCACGACCTCACGAGACGCCACGACCTCACGAGACGTCACGACCTCACGAGACGTCACGGCCTGCAGAGAGACGTCACGACCTCGCGAGACGTCACAAGACGTCACGGCGTCATGACCTCACGAGACGCCACGACCTCACGAGACGTCACGACGTCATGACCTCACGAGACGTCACGACCTCACAAGACGCCACGACCTCACGAGACGTCACGACCTCGAGTATACCGAGTATACTATACTGTATATACTGTACTGTGTGTATACTGTATAAATACTGTATATACTGTATATCTGTGTACATGTTGGCTGCAGAGGTTTTGACTGTATGGATACACTTTCATGTCATTTGAATACATACAACAATAAATTCTTTGAATCCTGTGACATCACCTCATGTTTCCTTGAAGCCACGCCCACCTACAGTGTCACCTTGTGACCTGTCGGGGGGGCGGGGCTATCGCTGACAGGTGAGACCATCACAGGTCTGTTTCACCTCTGAAGTGTGTCATGAAACTGAAGAGAGAAGCTTGTCAGTCTGTTAGCCAACACCCACCGTCTTCTTCTTCCTCTCCTTCTTCGTCTTCTTCTTCTTCTTCTTCTTCTTCTTCTTCCAGAGGAAGATGCTGCAAGCAGTAACACACTTTCCCAACGAGTAACGGCCAACTGCCGCCGCACACACACCCCAGATGAGTATTTATAACCTGCAGCCGGACGGAGAATCAGATGAAATGAAGACAGCAGTGTAAACTGTGTTGTTGTTGTTGGGAGCAGCAGGCAGATGGGCTCAGAGATTAGATCTGACCTCAGATCAGATTATTTAAGCTGCGGTGGGCCGCGGCTGCACGCTGGTGTAACAGCCAGACCTGCTGTAAGGACCGGAGGGGGGTTAACTGCAGGAGCTGATAGGAGCTGAGGATGATGAGAACCACAGACGCCCCCCAACACTCCCTCCTCCTCCCCCGCAGCATGGACGGCCACAGGAAACATGTGGGCCCTGCAGGAGCTGAACAACAGCACAACACACTTCCTCTTCTCTGTGGTCACACACACACACACACACACACACACACCGTCTTACATAAGCAGCACTACATAATAAACTCTGCAGCCACGTTGACAGTTTATGTGACTTCATAATATGAAGACAGTTGATGTCGACGTTAAACTGTGTTTCTGGTCATCGATGGTTTTCTTGTCGTTTTCGTATCAAAGGGAAATGACATTTTGTAAAAGGTATTGTTGAAGAAAAGGATGGCTGTCATGTCTCAGACGCTCTGATGAAGGCGAGGCAGACGAGAACATTTAAATCAAATCAAACTTTATTTATATATCACCTTTCGTGCAAAATTGCAATACAAGGTGCTTAACAATACAATAAAATACAACAATACAATAAAAAACAACAACAATACAATGAAAATATACGGACTACCTATAATATACGGACATAATAATACAGAAAGAATGAGAAACATGGTGAAACACAGAGACCGGTGTAGCACAGTAGAGGAGGGTGGATTACAATACATGGATTAAGGGAATGCTAAGCTAAAAAGGTGTCTTTAGATTTCTTTTGAAGGTGTTTACAGATTGTGATGCTCTCAGCTGCTCTGGCAGGCTGTTCCAGAGACGAGGACCATAGACACGAAAAGAAACTGGCCTGGGAACAAGTAAAAGGCCAGTGAAGGGGACCTGAGTGATCTAGAAGGAGCATACAATGAAAGCATGTCTGACGAGTAATCAGGCGCTATCCATTCAGAGGTTTGAACACCAATAAAAGGATCTTAAAATCTATTCTAAAACTGACAGGCAACCAATGAAGGGACTTTAGGACAGGTGAGACATGTGCTGTCCTTCTGGTCTTGGTCAGTACTCGTGCTGCTGCATTCTGAATGATCTGTAGCTTGTTTATAACTTTCTGAGGAGAGCGTGGACGTAATTAAGCCTGCTAATAAAAGCATGCATAGGTCTGTCAGGGACTGACTGGGACAGAAGCGGTTGAACTTGAGCAATGTTTCTAGGGTGATAAAAGGCCGTTTTAGGTTGATTACTGATGTGAGATTCAAAATTCAAATACAGATCTTTTGCTAGGGGCTTGAGGTTTCGCGCCAGGGATTTTAAGTTAGTGCCAAGTATCTCTCTCTGGACCTCTTTAATAATTAAAACCTGTCTGGTGTGTCTGATGTGATAAAGTCAGCTTGCCGCACACTCATAACTCCGATTTATTGACTGATAACATTTAGCAAACCGCCTTCTTCAGCATGACATCAGCAGTCACCTGACCTGCGACAGGTGTTACTGATCAGGCCACATAATCAAGAAATCAACCAGGACAAACCAGAAAAACACAGGAAATAATCCACAATTCAAATCTATGTCAATGCAAAATAATTAAACATTAAAGGTCAAATAAAGAAAGCAAAATAAATTCTAAACATGAATCACATCACAGCATGAAAGATAAACGCACTGATTCAAAGTTAAAGTCCAGACCAAACCTCATGTTAATGTACATGTTCCTTTAGTCCCATGTTTCCCTCCTGAGGTGCCTGCGCAGGTCACTGAGCGGCGACCTCTGACCTTTGGACTTCTCTCTGTTTGCTGTTCGTTGGTGGTCAGTTGTGTTTTCTGCTGATCGTTTCTCTGACGAGTGTTGAGAGTTTCAAACGGACTGAAATCACAGTCATCGTGTTTCTCAGTGACAAAACGTTTACAACTCATCTGTGAAAAGTGTTTCTGCACGTTCATGTTAGAACATAAACACAACCACATCACAACCATTAAGACACGAACACTCAGAAACTACAAAATGCAACATAAGCAAACAACAACACAACTGTCTTCAGTATTCAGTAAAAGTACTAATACTACACTGTACAAATACTTAAAGTCTTCCAGCAGTCAGATGTCCCCTGTGTTTGTCCTCCTGTGACTGTCCTCCTGTGTCTGTCCTCCTGTGTCTGACTGTCCTCCTGTGACTGTCCTCCTGTGTCTGACTGTCCTCCTGTGTCTGTCCTCCTGTGTCTGACTGTCCTCCTGTGTCTGTCCTCCTGTGTCTGACTGTCCCCCTGTGACTGTCCTCCTGTGTCTGTCCTCCTGTGTCTGTCCTCCTGTTATAGATTCTGTCATTAGAGGATTATTCCTCCTCATTAATGTGAAGCAGGATGTTGCTGTTGGAGTTGAGGTGGAGCTCATTCTGAACTATCAGCTAATGATTATTAGTTCATTGCGGATGAATCAGCTGATTATTTTCTCCATTAATGGATCGATCGTTTGGTCACAATGAGCCAGAGCCCAAAGTGACGCCTTCACAAAGCTCCACATTATTAACAAGACATTACAATTATTAACAGCATTCAGAGGGAAAGCAGCACATCTGCATCTGAACAGCTGGAACCAGGAAATGGTTTCACACCATCAGTTCACTTCCTGTCAGTCCACTGATCCATTAATGGACTGATCGATTCAGCTGGACTTAATAAACTGTTTAATAACAAACTATCATTTCATAAACTCTTCATGTTTTCATCTGTAAAGTCACTGAAGTGTCAGATAAATGCAGAGAAGTCAAAAGGATGTGGAGGAGGAGGAAGTACTTACGAGGAGTACTGCAGTAAATGTACTCCATCACTGGAAGCATGTGACATCACCTTTTTCCAACAGAGCTCCGCCCACTTCAAAGCAGTGAACAACATGTCGGACTCGTTTCAGCAGGGGGGGGGGTTTAAGAGCTTCACCTGTCTGGTAAAAGTCAAATGAAGTTTAATCCAGTGTGTATTTAATCTTAATCTCTAAATGAGAAGTCTTGAGAGGAAAGACAAACATCAGGGAGGCCCTGAGTCTGACCGACCCTGGACAAGGTTTTTAATTTCAGTTTTGAGGAGAAAGTTTCCAGACGGCGATGAGAGCCTCATCATCAGTCTCCGTCTTCGTCCGTCTCCGTCTTCAAGTCTTTGTTTAACGAGGAGACCGCGTCCGTCTGTGTTTGTCCGTCCAGTAAACACAGGCCTTTTGTTTTCCTGCTGCGGACACTTAAGAGGAGGGTTGTCCTGCAGTTGGACTTCGGGGAAGTTATTTTCTGGTTTGTTTTGGAGGGCTTGTAAATAGTTTGTGATTTGTGGCGAGCCGAGCCGTCAGCTCCTCGTTGGGAGCAGAGAGGAGGTTTTTCCCAGCTGTCTCCATCTGTCCCCCCCGTCACTCCTCCTCTCTCACATCACAACAACATCACTCCTCTGCAGCGTGGCACCGAGCCTCAGACCGCAGGTTTGATCCCTGTATTGGACTGAGAGTCCTGGAGAGTCCTGGAGAGTCCAGGACCTGCTGGAGGCAGCTTTAAGCTCTGCTGGATGGTTGTAAGAGAAGATGGAGCAGGACAGTTACTGTAAACCAAAGTTATTATAGTTAAAGTCATGTTTGTTTCTCTGCTGACGACAGATCAACACGTCTATAGTGAAGCCAGTACCCGGAGACGGGAAATATTCTCATGTTTTACAGAAAATGACAAACTGTCTGAGTGTTAACCCTTTTCATCTTTTCACTCTGTCTCCACTCGCAAAGTTGGAGGAGTTATTGGTTCCTGCAGTTAAAGTGTGACAGACGGACAGTTGTCTCTCTTCAGGTCTCTGACGGACCTGAAACTCTCCTGTTGAATCATCACAACTAAAGATGAACAGCTGTGTTAAAAACATCTGCATCTTTGATAAGAAGTCAAAGCTACAAGAAGCTGAAGGAGAGACGTCAACTACGACTCCCAGGGTGCATTTCACTTACAAACAGCTTGATGTGCGCTCTGCTAACAGCGAGCTGTTAATAATCTGTGAATCCAGTGAAACATAAAATAACTCTGGCTTAGTTCACCAGATGTTCTGATTTCAAACACCATCAGCCATTCAATGAATCACTGAACTGAGGACGAATGTGTTCTGTCATTAAGTTTTAATGTTGGGAAACTGGAAGTTCTGTTTCAGGGTCATTTGATGCTGAAGGATGTATCCTCTGGGGAGCAGGAATAACCAGATCTGTAGAACGAAGGCTTCTGTTTCTGTTTCCTCTGCTGCTGCTGCTGTGGATAAACGACTGTCGTCCAGAGGGGAGGCTGTTCAGACAGAGCTCCCCCACATCACATTCCTCACAGGGGGGGGTGTCCCGATGATCTGCTGATACCACGGCCCGCTTCTCCTCCTCCGTCACAGATATTGGTCTGATTCCTTCAGGTTGTTTGATTAGTTTAAAACACCTGCTGTTGTTTTAACATCGTACTCCGTTCCATTTTTAAATGAATTAATTAATAAAGTCATCTGTTGACGGGGTCAGACTTACTGAGGTGGTTTAAAACTTTGTGATGATGGCTGCAGATCATCTATGTGTGTGTGTGTGTGAATCTGTGGTCTGTGTGGATGTTGTTGTGAAAGTGGACCAAAGTTAACCGAATCTCTTCTGAGAGAAATTACAATGAATTTATTCAGGAAATGCCAGCTCTCCTCAGGGTGCCAGCGCCGAGCGTCCGCTGCCCAGATGCTGACACTGGACTCTGAGAAACACGGGAGAAATATTCATAACACAGCAATTATCTCTGAGCCAAACACCGTCACTGCTGCTGCTCTACATGGTTTGTTTTATCCCCCTAAAGGTGCCAGAAGGGTGGAGCTTAACCCACAGGTCAATCAAATCAAATTAGTATACTTCACTGTGATGGACAAGCTGTCAGCGTGTGGAGGTGTTCGTTACATGTGAACACGTCCAAACTGAGTCAGCATCGTGACGGGTGACTGAGAGCGTCGCTGTGATGTCATGTGATAACTCTGCTGGATGAAAACAGCGCTTGTCAAGGCTCGTCTTGGGCCGACTGAACTGAGGTCTGAAGTGATGCGTTCACTTACTGTTGTACATACTGACGTGCATTTGAACGCTGATGCAATCTTTAGTTTAACTGAATTTGTGATTTCCACCTCTGGATCTGAGTTCTTTGAAACTTCAGACAAGTTTAGTCATTTTCTAAACTGAGTTGTTCACTCCATCTAAAAACTGACCGGAGGATGAATCGAAGGACCTAATCAAATTGACAGAATTGATCTGTGAAACCAGCTGACATCTCCAGCGTTTCAGAGGTTTTGTCACTAAAAGTTTGGACAGAAGTGTGGAGGGAGTGAAGAGGAGAGGTGGAGGAAGGAGGAAGAAGACTCTTGAGATGAAGACACTGGAATCTCAAGAGCTTTCTGCAAGTTGATCCTGTTATACAAGATATACTGAGAGAGGAAGGAGAGGAGGGAGAGGAGGGAGGAAGAGGGGGAGACAGGGTCATGGAGACAGATGATGAAGCTGGAGAGAGTTGTGTCTGGATGTTGGTGATTCCTTCCTACTTTATCTTCACAAAATAAAGACAGAAAGAATCAGACCTAACGAGTCTCAGCAGCTCGTCATGAGTCCTTCAGTAACTACGAACTAGTTTCTAACTGGTGATTCACCATGAACGCTTGAGCTCGTGAAGACTTCAGTGTTGTTCCGTACCTGTAAAATGTTCATATTCTGTGGTGTTTAAACGTTTAAAGCTGGATGGAAGTGAAACACAGGAACAGATTGCAGACGCTGGTTGGATGTTTCATCAACAGGCAGATCTCTCGTCTCGCTTCAGCTCCAGTTATTAATGTGTAAATATGAAAATGAGAACCAGGTTGATGGAAGAAATGATCCATTATTGTTGGTTAAAGTCCAACATGTGGAGCTGACATGGAGCTTAAACCAGGGAGGTGCAGTACGTCACACACACACACACACACACACTGCTGAGAAAACATATGTGTATGTTCTGTCAGTCCTCACAGTTTAATTGGTGTAATTACTGTAAATCACTAAATCCCACCTGGGTGGAGAAAGTCTGGGGGGGGGGGGGGCTCCCTGACTCTCAGCCTACAGCCTACCTCATGGAAGGAGGGTGTTGAGGCTGAGTGCAGCTGTCAGGTCAGGGCCTCCCTGTGTTTTTGGGTTAAAAAATGTATTTAGTCTGTTTTTATTCAATATTCTCCTAAAAGACAGAAACATCAGTGAATCAGCTCAGTGCTGCTGGAGGAATCAGGTCTCTGCTGACTGAACAGGATGCATGCATTCATAATACAAACCTTTACATTACAGTATAGTTCTATTACAGCCTACTTGAAAGCACAGTAACCCATCTTATTATATACTTTTTACATATATATGTATATATATATATACATATTACCTCATTGTGTCCTTCTGAAGTCAAACTTAACATTAATCATGCTTTATTATTTGCCACAAGCAAATATTGTAGGACAACAAATGGAAGTTCAATAATATATATGTATAATTTCCCCCGGAGATCAATAAAGTATTTCTGATTCTGATAATAATAGATCAATAGATCAATATATTAGATAGATCAATAGCGTCACATATTTTCTGTTGCTAACTGGTAGACTATAAAAATAATTTTCAGGAGACAGAATTGCCTGTATTGAATTCACACATACTCGTTGGTAACTATGGTTACCAAATAATCTTTAGTGGTCATTCAAACAGATCAGAGATCAGCTCAGTTCAGTTTGATATCAGTGGGTCTTCCTGGAACCAGGATTTCTGTGCCGCAGGTTCACCCTCTTGTCATGTTACGAGTCAGGAGTTCAGTCACTTAACAAGCAGAGGGAGAATAAAATCAATGAAATCAATGAAATCCTTGAATCAGAATCTAACGGTCGGACTTTCCTCGCTGTGGCGGGAAGCGTGTGGAGTTGCGACAGATGTTGCGGTCGCTCTTTCGAGGGACATTGTGTCTTTTCTCACGGGACGGACGCTGCCGGGCCGTCGTGTGCAGTTTGATGTTGAGCAACCGGTTGGACTTTTCAGTAACGATGGCAGAAGTGGACACTGAGCGGTGACCCTTTGACAGTAATGGGCGTATCCCAGCATGCCGCGGGAACACAGAGCTGAGCGGCGTTGACTCACACACAGGTTTACATCATAACACACACACACACTTCCTGATTTAGATCCTGTGTATCACCGTTGGACTGGATAATATGTGTCATCAATTTACAATTCTGTCAGCTTGTTTTCTTAATCTTAATCTCCTTTTTTTGTTCTTCAGGGCTACGGCTACGTACTGATAAACAGAGGGCTATGGCTACGTACTGATAAACAGCAGGGCTACGGCTACGTACTGATAAACAGGGCTACGGCTACGTACTGATAAACAGAGGGCTACGGCTACGTACTGATAAACGGCAGGGCTACGGCTACGTACTGATAAACAGAGGGGTACGGCTACGTACTGATAAAGGGCAGGGCTACGGCTACGTACAGATAAAGGGCAGGGCTACGGCTACGTACTGATGAACAGCAGGGCTATGGCTACGTACTGATAAACAGAGTGGAGAACTTCAGTAGCAGAGCTGCTGCCTAACACAGACCCCACACAGTAACTTCTGTCTCCGTGAATTTTTCTTTATGTTTGAAAAAAAGACAAAAATTAAAGCGTAAAATGTAAAAGACTGTATATATGGAGTTAAGTTAAACTTATATCCAGGAACAAATGGGGTTCCTGGAGAGAGTGCAGGGGCAGACGGGTAACGTCTATATGTGGTGGGTGTGTGGGTGTGTGTGTGTGTGTGGGGGGGGGGTTAGAAAAGGGGAAACTTACGGGAAGGAAGGAGAGGAGGAAGTGTGAGTGACGGGAAAGAGAGGCAGCTGGTACCGAAAGATGACGAAGGACAGCCGGACAGTTACTTCACACACACAGACACACACCTCAATATCTTCCCACATCCTCAGTTTATCAGCACTGATATCAGTCAGTCAGTTTCTTCTTCCTGTTTGAACCTCGAGCTGCTTCTCTGGACTTCAGTCTTTTTGAAACAAACAATAATTTCCTTTCATTTGAGATCTCGGGTCTGTCAGGATGAGTTTTTGGGGAAACGTGTGTAAACTGATGCAACAGATATGAAGAATATTTCCATCTGATGGAACTAATGCAGCCATAAAACATTCAATCTGTGGTTTGAATATTTCAGAGAGCTTCAACAACATGATGCAAAGTGAACACAGGACGTGTACATACATTACAAGGAATTTTCCGTGGTCTGATGGTGCTACATTTTTTTTAACATATAACATATAATCTGACAGACAACAAGCATGTAAAAATATAAAGGTAAAAATCTTACACATATAGAAACATTCACTGCTGCTTTCAGTCTGAACATGAGGTTTGATGACAAGAAGAAAAAATATCACCAGAATTATAATTCAACTTCAACTGCAGAGGCAGGCATCTCCTCCAGGTCCAGCTCCAAAGCACATCATCATTCCTCACGTCAACTTTTAATTAAAGACATTTCTGGATCCCACAAACATCCCCTCGGGATATGGAATCAGCTCCATGTTTCTGTTGGATCTGGCTGGAAATGATAATTGTCGAATGGCAAACGTCCCAGATCAACTCTGAACTCCAGCAGCTGATCAGCCTGAAATCCATGAAAACCTGTTCAAGAAAATAACAAAGAGCTCTTTAAAATACGATCCATGAAGTCAGATATCGTAATAATGTTCACAGTAACGCAATTTTATCTATATCGCGCCAAATCACAACAAAAGTTATCTCATGAAACTTTACAAATAGAGCAGATCTAGACCGGCTGTAAAGTGTGTAAATACGAGATTGAACAATGGACACCGCAGTGAGTCAGAGGACACAGAGTCCAACCTGCAGAGGATGTTGGTTCATCATCATCATCAAAGAGAAGAAGTAGAAGAAGAAGAACTCTGTGTGATGGAGGAGAGTGAGTGAAGAGCTCAGGGAAGGAAACCCCACTTTGTTCCTCTGATGTAATATTAGGTTTTACATTTAGATGTTTGCACAATGATCACATCCTGTTCACAGAAATATCCCACTTAAAGAGTAATGTACACTGAATTCAGTGTAGACCCCAAAGAAAATCTGTAAAAGTCTGATGTCTTGTACTCCAAGTCAACATCACGCAGAATTAAAAGTTATATTAGTTCTATCATTAGAATCATTTCATAATATTTGTCTTTTTAAAACTGCAGTCAAGTTTCCGTCCAAATGTAAAATAAATCTCAACTGAATTTCCGGAAAATGTTCAAATGAAAATGTGAATTAATGCTTGTACAATTAGTGGAGTCTTGTCGTCATGGTTACAATACTAACCAGGTGGTACTTGGTGCACTTGGTGGATCAACTGTCATTTCTGAGCTTTTTTTCCTCACAAGAAATAAATTGTAGTGATGCAGCGTTTGGTCGCTCTGCTTTAATGAAATACGCAGCTCAATACTAGAAGTGTTGAACGATGAAGACACTCCTCCGTGTCAGGTAAAAGAGATGTAACATCCCTGTCCTCACCCTGAGTGAGTCACATGACAAGCTGTTGAGTAAGGTTGTGTTGTTCTGCTTCACACCAACTCTGCAGCTATAGTATGTGTTGCGTCACCCACATGCTGCATACACATGCATGTATATGAGTGAGCCGGAGATACTAACTAAATGGCCATCAAAACATTGCTCCACAGCACCACTGGTGGTCAAACACTCCACATGGTGTCTTTAAGAAACAGTTTTATTAAATCAAACTGTCAAACTGTTTCTATTCCTTCAGCCAAACAAAGATGGACGCCAGAAACGGTGGTTATTTCCTTACTTGTCCATTTTTGTTAGTGACAGAATTTACGTGCAGTTATTGTAAATAATATCAGAGGTGGAACATTAACTCCTTCACTGCACACATATACAGTACATGTACACAGCTCGTGTACCTGAGATCATAATGCATTTTAAACTGTGAAGACGTTTTTATGAGCAGTATGTCTTCAGAGGCCTCACACAGCCGTGGTCTACCTACCTACCTGTAGGTGTGTTTTAACTTACACCTTGACCATTTCACTAGTGCATGGACTTCAGTGACCTCAGGTAATTTCCTGCGTGACTCTGCCTACCTTCAACCTGAGCAGGTCTAACCAGCCGGAAGTGAACACACCTGTCGGGTCTGAAGGGCTGAAATAAAAACAGCCAATGAAACAAAGTGTCTTGGTTTAAACATACAGTGGTGGCCAAAATTATTAGAACACTTGGCATATTTAAGAGGTGTCAGTTGTTTTTGTTGACTTGGCCATTAAAATACCCATAAAACGAATGTCTACAAAGTCATCATTATGCTCTATAAACCATAGAATAGAGCCATCATAAGGAGATTTAGGTCATTTTCCTTACAAAAAACAAGCTATTCCTATTTCACTGTCAATGTCACACAATCATGTTCCTGCACAGAAGAAGCCAAATTACTTGTGTAATCATTGTCAGGTGTGATCGTGGTTAAATTGATGGTGATGCAAGAGTCTTAGGACACAGCTGTGGGATTATTTTGAATGTACAAGGCCTATCCTGCTCATTAAGTGATTGGTAACATCAGGGTTTTGTCATTGAGGCCACACCACCAATTGGTATAAATTCAAAGCCTCTAGAAGTAGTCACACGTTGCTCTTTCTGGGAGTCGTCTTATTGGGCCT
>NC_092180.1:760000-785000 GCF_043641665.1 Enoplosus armatus
GGAAGAGCTGCGGTAATGGACATATGTAGAATACATGGGGTGATTTTGGAAGAAAGATATGGACATCATATACATTGCTGAATGTTATCATGGTTAAATAAAAATGAATAAGAAAGTCTTAATCCTAAAAGGATAAGGTAATAAATGTGTGGGGTCTTGTGGTCCCCGCAATGAAGGTGTCCTACCAGGTTGGGTCCCCACAATGTGGTCTAAACAAACAACATTTACTCATGTACTGTATTTATGTACAGTTTTGAGGTACTTCTGCTTTACTTGATTATTCAAATGTTATGCTACTTCATACTTGTACTAGTACTTCTACACCAGATTTTATGAGAATAAAATGAATGTTTGCTCCACTTTATTCATCTGACTGTAGCTGTAGCAACATTTTACTGTTCAGATTAAGAGTTACAGCATTTATGATTTGTTTGTAAAACATGATGCACGTTATAGATCAAACGAACCAACAGTGAAATATTTAAATGCTGTTTGGAGGAGGAGATTGATTCTTGACCGTGGGAACACACATCTGTGATTTAATATTCTAAATCCAAAGAAGACACATGAGCAAGTTCCACTTGATGAAGAATGCAATGGGATGCGGTCAAAAGCTTCAGAAAAAATATGGTGAGTGAACCTTGAGTTTAGAATATTCTATCACAAATAACATAATATACATACATCAAAATACTGTTATTCTTGACACTTAAGTTTATTACATTACATGGTGCACAGCTTGCTTTTACATATGATATTTTATATATATTTCCTCACCGATGTATGTTTTTTAATTTGTTTCATCAAGTCTCATTTTCATTCTTTTGTTTTAAGTTTTTCAGTTAAATTCAATAAATACAGTGACTACAGTTTATCACAGCTGTTGAATCCTGAGCAACACCATCTATCTAATCTCTAAACTTCTCACCCTGTTCTTGCACGTTATGATGATTATTTATTATTAAATGTATGTGCTTGGATACACACACGCACACGCTCATGTAACTCGATATACAATACCTTCATACCTCTCAGTGAACCTGGACTGCAACCATGTTTGAGCTCACGGTATTCAACTCCTCGCCTTTTATTGGCTGAATCCTCCACAGCTGCTCCTCCCAGTTCTTCACTGGAAATCTGCTTCCTCTGAAAGTCATCCAGCTCACAGCTTCTCCGCAGGACTCCTTTCACTCTGAAACCTCAAACCTGTTTACAAGCCACAGCGTACAAACCAAACTACCAAACTGTCAGAGTCCAACTGAGTCAAGTAAAGAAGACAGAAAGCAGTTTGGATTAACAACACTACAAGTCTGCAGGCCCCCAGAGGCTACAGTGTTCACTACAACCACAGTATTGAACAAACGTAATTTATCTGTTCTTACAGTCTTACCAGTGGTGAAGCTACACATGTAAAGTTTGTCCTGAGGGTGGCGCTAGAGTAAAGGTCATGGGGTTATTAAAATCTAAAGAGTTCATCCTCTGGAGAGCAGCAAGGAGAACAGGACCTTTCATGACAATCTGACCAGTACATTTTTTTATAGTTCTAGACTGAATTGTTTGATAGACCAACAGAGCTGCCCTGAAGGCAACAACAGTTTCTGCTCATAGCTCACGTCACACAAGTTGATTTTCATAGAAAGGGACTGACACCAGCGACTGCCTGGAAGGAAGGAAATCTGAAACATGCAAAACCATTGAGTTGTGTCCGATATCATTTTCTGCTTATTAACTAATGTTAGTATGCTAACATGCTAAACTGAGACGCTGAACATGGTGAACCATATACCTGCTAAAAATATTAGCACTGTCATTGAGGAGATAAATGGAGGGAGTGCCAGTAGTTTTAGATGAAGTCTGAACTATTTTACAGGCCGATTCTGATCCTGTCACTAACCTGATGGCTATAGTATCATCAGAAAATTCAAGTATTTTCAGTGGGTGGTCATAAATAGTACAATCATTTGTATACAAGGAATAAAGTAGTGGAGAGAGGCAGCAATACTGGGGAGCCTCAGGGATAAATTGTAAGTGGCTTAGAAAGAGTTTATTAATGGTTTTCACTTGTTTCCTGTTTTCTGAACACAGAAACACTCGGCGTCATTGACTCCCAGTGTTGATTTTTTAGATACGTACAAGATGAATGTTCTGTCTGATGTGTTGAACGTATTCTGTTGATTGAAAGTAGCTGCACATGAATGTAATTATCAGGTAATGAAGTTATTTTATTCTGAAGGTAACTTGAGTTCACAGAAACACAATCAAAAAATAACTTCAGGAATGTGTTGAACATCTCAGACTGGTGATGATGTGGGGGCGTATTTCTGCTTCACCTTGTAAGGCCTCAGTGTGTGTGTGTGTGTGTGTGTGTGTGTGTGTGTGTGCGTGCAGCCACTGTTAGCCTCTGTTAGCCTGTTAGCCACTGGTTTAGCTGCAGTAAGCTCATTGTGGTGTTGGATCTATAGAAGCTGTGATTAGACTCAAACACAAAAGGCCTTTTCTTTATCCGCGCTGGCATCCGTCTGCCTCCACCAGCAGCTTATACCTCTGCAAAAGGTCATTACCGTGGAAACCAGCTGGTGGAAGGGTGGATGGGAGATTTACATTCAGATTTACATCTACTATAACAGTGGGAATTATTGGGGCTCACTGGATGAAGGGAATCAGAGAACACATCATCAGTGTGTACTGTGTTTGGACCAATCAGCAGCCACTTCTGCTGAATGTTTCAGTGATTCTCAAAGTGAGGTTCAGGGACCTCCAGAGGTCTGTGGCACACCATCAGGGGTCATCAGAAACATTTCCTCTGATTGAATATTTCTCCATTTTAGAATTTATTCTCTATTTATTTGCACATTGGAAATAAATTTTAGACATGAGTCATCAGTGGTGGAATGTAAGTACATTCAGTATTGTACTTAAGTACAATTTTGAGGTACTTGTACTTTACTTGAGTATTTCAATTTTCAGAATCAGAATCGGGTTTATTGCCAAGTAGGTTTACACATACAAAGAATTTGCTTTGGTATATTGGTGCATAACAATAAACAACAAACAAAAGTAGAAATTAATGTATTTTGGCTAGCTTGTCATTTGCAAATTACTTTATCAGCTAACATTAGAAACAACCAATGCCAGATCCACACAGCGTAGCTAAGTTACAGCTAGCTGGCTAACCTTGGCTTGCCAAATTACTTCACCAGCTAACAAGATCCATGATACTAACTGATGTATTGTGACAAATGGTGATGACTGATTGAACGGTACAAAGCAAAGTTGTGTAACTGATGATTGCTTTCTACTAGCCAAGACCAATTCAAGTGGGGAGGGTGGACAACATGCTAACTGTAACCTGAGCTAAGGTAACGTTAGGTTTAGCCAGCTAGCTGTAACTTAGCTATACAGCATGGATCTGGTTTCTTTGTATTGTTAGCCAATGAAGTAACTTGCAAACAGTAAGCTAGTTTGTGTCACAGAGCCAATGGTCCACATACAATATAGGAACATTACAGGTAGTAACGTTATTCTAAATATGATTGTAAATCAGTCTGGTGTATGTCACTTCACTGTTTTGGCTGACGCCAAGGTGATTCGATTGTGAGCACGAGGCCGAGTGCCTCAGTGAAGATAATCACAACCGACGCTGTGTCCCTGGAGGTTTGCACTTAAGTATCCAGACTTCTTTCCTTCCCTTCGTCCTCTGACCACCATTCATCATTATTTGTGGAAACATGTTCATGCTATTATACTCTGTATCAGCGCTCATGGAAGGCCTCTTGCAATCAAAAGATTTGGTCAGAACTAACTGTTGTATAGTTTTAAATAATAAGAGATGCAAAAGCAATTAAGTGACAAAATGTACTGCAGCTGCACTCAGATCAGTTTTAACTTTAACTGACTGTGAACCGTGTGCAGGTTCTCAGGGCTTCAGCTACATGTGAGGACACAAAGGTCATCAGTACTTCGAGGGGTTTTGCAATGTAAGGTGGTCACATTTTAAAATGTGTTTTTTTCATGTCTGTTTTGTTTTGTTGTAAAATCTCTAATTTCAGTTGTCACTGTTTTATTTCTTTTTTGGTGTTGGATATTCATACTTAACGTTGCCAAATAATGAGGTCAATGGATATAAAAGTAATCCCTGTGATCCGTTTTTTCAACCGCCGGGTCTGTCTGATGTCAGATAGGCACGGATGTCCTTATATGGTATCTCTGCTCCAGGCTCAGGCCAGATGTTTAAGTTTTATGTCAACGTTGCTCAGGAACGTTAGAGATGGAACTATTTGATGTAGGTGTTTTGTTGCAATGTAAAATTTTCAGCATATTACAGTTTGACTACAGCACAGTTTGGAGACTAAATACCTCAGGATTTGTAAAATGTCTACAGCCCTGCAGGTTCTCTGTCTTTTTCTCTGGAGGAGGATAATCATCAGTTGGCATTCTTTTCTGTTTAACTGAAATTCAAAACTCACACAGCGTCTTTGCCAGGCTCGTTTTGGTTTTTCCTGCTACTTGGCGTTCATTGGTGACACAGAGCTACGCTGCAGTTTAGAGTCTAACAGACCAATTAAGCAACCATTTTAATGTTCAGAGGAGAGAGAAACAAAACAAAGTCACAGAGAGGCTTTTCCCATCTTTCACTCTCTCCATTCAGCCAACAACAACATCATATCAGCAGCTTTATGTTGGTTCTGCAGCCACACGCTCTGATTTTTATTGCATTTTTCCTGTTAGATGGTTGAGATACGATGTATTCTCATATATCCTCATAAGTTCTCATATACTGTGGTAGATTCTTGGATCAAAGAGTGATTTACAGCTGCTGGAAGGTGAATGTGCTTTTGTCTAAGCAAAGTTAGAGGAGAAATGGCAGAAATACAGAAAAATATGTCAGAAGGAGAAAGTGAATCGCTCTGAAACTTATTTTATTAGCAAAAAAAACATGTGGAAGCTTAACGTGGGAAAACAAGCCTGGATGAAGTATGCTTTTCTTTGAAGCATTTTCGGAGGTTATTTCCTGCAGCAACAGTCATATTTATTCTCCATGGGGCATGCTGGTAGCTTACCTGGTAGAGCACTTACCATAGAGTACCACAGGGGCCCGTCTTCCATTCCAGCCCGAGCCCTTTGCTGCATGTCATTGCTGTCTCTCTCCCGCCGTTTCTGTCCCTCCGCAAGCTGTCACTGTACAATAAAGGCTAATATATATGGGGTTTTTTTTGTTTGTTTGTTTTTTCTTCACTGACAGTTGTCTCTCTTCAGGTCTCTGACAGACTAGTCTCTATAGCCAGACCCTCTCCACACTTTGGGGACAGGTCAGGCTCAACCCACCGTCGTTCTGGGTAAAAAAAAAAAGCCCAGGATGCAGCGTCGGTGCCGCTACAAAATAGTGTCTATGGGGAACTTGTTTTGCTGGAACATTTGCTCGTGGGGAGGTGAGCCCTAGCATTAAAATGGTTAAATCCCCGCTAAAGAAAACGCCACATAAAATAGTCAACAATGTATGTAGACTGTGATTTTCAACTTTTAGTGATAAAAAAAAAGACTGAACTGAAACAGAACTTGATCATCGATGTCCTGGAGGTGAAGCCGACCTCTACACTGGACCCGTTAACACCACCGATGATCCAAATCTTTGCCATTTTCAGCGTGTAGGCTGCTAGCTGGGAGGTTGTTGATGTTCACGTAGCGACGGACACTTCAGTCAACTTTCCTGTTGAATCATCAGAAAAAAACATGAACAACTGTGTCAGGAAAGATGTTCTTTAATAAAAGGCAAATCTACAAGAAGCCTGCAGACATAAAGACTGAAGGAGAAGTCAACTACGACTCCCAGGGTGCATTTCACTAACAGACTTCACCTTCTGTTGTGTGCTTCGCAACTAAACAGGCTTCATACAGTAGATTTAGAGTCAGTTAAGTTTAGTTTGACTTCACTTTCTCTAACTTTAGTCGTTATGATGTCACAGATATGCAAATGAATGTGTGATGTAATCTAATAACATTTAGCTAGAACTATTTAGAGTGCGTAAAGTCAGGCATGCAGGAGTTTGACCCTCCAAAGGTTCATAAGGGAACTCTTTATTCCATATCAGCTTCTTTGGTTTGAAATATCACAACTTTTATTTTCAACCAAAATAAACGCGTGGCATTTTGGAGGAAACTCTTCTAAATGTAAATGAATGTATAATAATAAGAATAAAAACACAAACATATTTGACCGCTGTGATAATAAATAAATAATGACTTTAAAACCACTGATGAGTGACTGTGTTTTTCTCTTCTTCCTGTTTCTTTCAGTGACTCTTTTGTCCTCTTCACCTGTTCTTCTCTTTGTCTCTTCATCGTTCTCTCAACACTTCTTTCGTTTCATCGTCCACAGCTCTACTCAGCTGCTTCATTTGCTCGGACACACGAAAACAAAAGCCATTGTATGATTATGTGTTTGTGAATATTTGTGTTTTCCTCTTGTGCTGTATGAAGTCTTTTACCTGATGTTCATCATTAATGACTGAACTCAGATCAGGAAGTTTGAAGATGTTTCCTTATGAGTCCTTTTTTCTGGATGAGTGACTTTTGTTTCGCTCGGTTTCGGCCTCGCCCCGACCCGTAGGCGTCCTCCAGCTTCACTGTGATGGATGTGACAGCAGGAAGTGATGCATCTCCCCACTCCCATTGATGGAAGAAGTACTCCCACCTTTAACTGAAGTAAAAGTAGTAATACCACAGTACCACAGTAAAAGTCCTGCTTTCAAAATCTGAAGCAAAAGTAGAAAGTATCAAAAGTATCAAAGCGTCACAGTATACTTCAAATACAAAAAGTTAAAGTACTCATTTGAGTAAATATATTTAGTAACATGCAGCCCGCTCCACCCACTTCATGAGAAGACCAGCACCTGCAGGTGTGTGTGGGACAGGTATGCAGCAGAGGAGGCAGAAAAGTTCTCACAAAGGTCGTTCAGTCACTCACAGAAGATGATTCACACGTGAAAAATGATTTAAATACTCGACTAGTCGGGGAGTCGACAGTTAAAAGCAGGAGTCAGCACTGTGGGCAGCGAGTCAGCTGAAAGGTGGAGCAACACATTTACAGATCCATCACTTAAGTAGCAGTACCACTATGTAAAAATATAGAAAATACGAAAAGTATTATCAGCAAAATGTACTTCAATTATCAAGTGAAAGTACTCATAATGCAGTGAATTATAAAACAATTTTATTATTATTGATGTGGTAAAATGTAAGCAGTGTTTTACTGTTTAGTTAAATTTAAGTTGTTGGGTAGTTTCAAGAACAAACTCAGTCATTTTCACTCATTAGATCTTTTCTGCAAGACAAGTTACAACTTAATCAGTCTTATTAGTACATGGAGTCTGGTGGCTCACCACAATACTAATACTAATGTATGATAATGCATCGTGTTTTATAAGTTGATCATGTGCTGTGTATGTAGTAACTGCAGCTCTCAGATATATGTAGTGGAGTACAAAGTACAATATTTCCCGAGTAGAAGCGATGATTCTCCAGTAACACAGCAGCTCCTGCTGATGTTAGCTAACAAACCACCAGGCAGTTTAAACATTATATGATCAAATCTAAGAAATCCTGATGAATGAGAGCCGGTCAGAAAACATAGTGTAAAACGTAGCTGAGGAGTTTGTGATCAGAATGATAAGATATTATAACGTAACGTCATGAAGAGGAGCGACACCTCAGGTACACAAATACACCCCAACAATCCCCAAACAGCTGTTTCCTCACTGGTTTATGATTCTAACATGTGCTCTCGTTATATATGATTCTCACAACACTGGATGATGAATGGAGAACTCAGCTGTGATGAAAGATACATGTGTTAGTCAGAACAGCTGTTTTCAATGAAATCATTCATGTCTTCTTCAAAAGAAGAAAAGATTTAAGAGCTAACAGATCACTTCAGTTATTGTTTCATTAACTGTCTCTGAAGTTAGTTCGGCCCCACACACAGAGACGGAGCCATGACAGCTGATTTCTTTTTTCGGTTGAACTTTCCCTTTAACACACTGCGCCTGATCACGCCTTCTTCTCAGAGTCATGACTCAGACATGACACACACATCTTTAGATTCACTGTTTCTGAATATGTCAAATCTTTATCTCTGATGTCTATTGTGTTCACAGAATCACAGAAAAAGACCTGCTTATAAGTGCAGAACCTGCCTGAGAATCCTCCTGTTTTTAAGTTTCCTTCAGTGTCACAGTGACCCAGTGACAGTTGTCTGTCCATCCATGAGGACACTGCAGACAGGAGCTGCTCACAGCTGATTCAGCTGCTTTCATGGAGACCATGATGAATCTGAATCTGCTCGTAGCTAAAGGTATCGAATAAATGTAGTGAAGTAAAAAGAACAACATTTCCCTGTGAAAGGTGGTGGAGTAGAAACACAGTTGTGAAGTTTCCATTTGTCAAACTGAAAACAGGTTTGCTGAGTTTAAACACACACACACACACACACACACACACAGCTCACTTCCTTAGAAAACAGCTGAATCAAAGAACACACTGCCTGTAACTGAACATGCAGGAATGCACTTGTATATGAACAAACACTCTCACACCTACACACACATACTGCTGCCTAATTCTCGTGAAGTCATTATGTTGTGGTGTGTGTGTGTGTGTGTGTGTGTGTGTGTGTGGATAACTGGAAGCAAACGCTGAGCTCTCATTGGTCCGTGTCCAAAGACTGAAACAAACAGTGGGCCTGTTGACAGAGAGGACGTGAGGCTCAAGAGCACATCAGCAGCAGAGTGAAACAGCTGGAAACAGCTGGAGACAGCTTTGATTCATTCAACAGCTCTGCAATGACTTGAACCGAACAAACCGCCGCACATCAGACTGGGAGTCTCTTCAATCCAGAAGTTGGACTCACTGGACTGGAGTCGTAACGAGTTAACTCTTGGTGCATGTGCGGCTGTGCTAAGAGCCAGGCTAACTCTGTGGTTCTGCACACGCTCAGTGAACCAAAGAACGAGTGAGAGTGAAGGAACCTTCACACCGTGATGATTCTCAGGGAAGTTCTGCAGCGTCTTTGTGGCAGTTTATTCGCAGTGGACGCCAGAGAAAAACGCCTGTTTCATGTCTGTGTGTTCACTTCTTGACACCATTTGCGTCTCTCCAGCGCCCCCCCCCCCCCCCCCCCCGGGGAGATCAGGGCTGGGCCGCACGAGAGACAGTCGCAGATGTTGGAGTCACCAGCAGAGGCAGCAGATGCTCACTTCATATATACACAACGTGATTCAACAGGAATACAGTCAAACGTTCACGTGATGATGATGATGATGATGATGACGATGATCACATTAAACACATCTACAGACACTATAAAATATACAATATTACTAGTATTATTATTAGTAGTATTATTTTAGCTGAGCTGTGAAATAGAAGAATTCTGGTGAAATAATAAAACTCTGTCTGCCTGCCTGTCTCTCTCTGTCTGCCTGTCTGTCTCACTGTCTCTCTCTGTCTGTCTGTCTGTCTGTTTGTCTGCCTGTCTGTCTGTCTGTCTGCCTGTCTCACTGTCTGTCTGTCTGTCTGTCTGCCTGCCTGTCTCTCTCTGTCTGTCTGTCTGTCTGTCTGTCTGTCTGTCTGCCTGTCTGTCTCTCCCTGTTTGTTTGTCTGCCTGCCTGTCTCTCTGTCTCTGTCTGTCTGTCTGTCTGCCTGTCTGTCTCTCTCTCCCTGTCTGTCTGTCTGCTCTCTGTCTGCCTGTCTGCCTTTCTGTCTGTCTGTCTGTCTCTCTCCCTGTCTGTCTGTTTGTCTGTTTGTCTGTCTGTCTCTCTCTCCCTGTCTGTTTGTCTGCCTGTCTGCCTGCCTGTCTCTCTGTCTGCCTGTCTCTCTGTCTGTCTGTCTGTCTCTCTCCCTGTCTGTCTGTTTGTCTGTTTGTCTGTCTGTCTCTCTCTCCCTGTCTGTTTGTCTGCCTGTCTGCCTGCCTGTCTCTCTGTCAGTTTGTCTGTCTCTCTCCCTGTCTGTTTGTCTGCCTGTCTGCCTGTCTGCCTGCCTGTCTCTCTGTCTGCCTGTCTCTCTGTCTGTCTGTCTGTCTCTCTCCCTGTCCGTCTCTCTCCAATGTCAGTGACTTTCACAGACTTTTGTTTGTTTGGCTTCTTCTTCTTCTTCTTCTTCTTCTTCTTCTTCTTCTTCTCTTCCTGTTACGCAGCCAGTAAAAATAGCCTCTGCATTAACTTCCCTGCCATTATTTGGTTTGTTATTACTGCACCAAACAGCAACAATCAGACTGTGGGCATCGGTCCAGCTGTGAGCTTTTCTTGGCTTCACCGCTCACACTGCACAGTTCACATTATCACACATGTCCCACGTTAACAGGAACTTTACACACATATCTTGAAAACTAATCCTTTAAGGCTGCGTTTTCCCAGAAGCCTCCTGAAAATAATTCTTGCTCTGCTGCTCGGGAGGTGAACGGTGCCCAAAAATGCTTCAGGGAAACCTGGGAAAGTTGCTCTCTGGATTTCAGCCGCTGTCATCATCTGAGCTGAGACTGCAGCGCTGCACAGCAGAGACGAGGAGGAGTCTGAAAGTTTCACAGGTTGCACTATGACTGGAAGAGGAGAGAGCGAGGAAGAACTTCTGGGTGACTCTATGAGTGTATTCATACAGAAACTCTAGTGTCTGTCATCAGTGCACTGAGGCATTATGGGGATGCAAAGCCATGAAACACAGCCGCATGTTGAGGTGCCCTTGAGCAAGACATTCTCTGTGAAGTCAGATAAATACGTTTCATGTCATCTTAACGCTTAATAACATGAATCTGCAAAGCAACTGAAGTTATTAAATAAGTACAAGTGTAAGTACTTGAGTAAATGTACTTAGTTACTCTCCGCCTCTGAGAATCAGATGAATCCTGTTTTTGACATTTGAACTGACGCTACAGTCGCAGTCTAAACGCAGACATTTAGATCTTTCTGTCACTTTCAGGTTCAGTCAGATTTCATCATGCGTGTGATGACGTTTCCCTCTGCAGTGTCACATGGGCGTCTGGGCGGCCGTGTCTCAGGAGGTGGAGGAGGAGGAGGAGGTCCACCCATCACCTCCTCCTGTCCACACAGGCAGCACACTGAACCCCACCCTGCTCCTGATGGTTGGCCAGCAGCCTGCATGGTAGCTCGCTGCCATGTGTGTGTGTGTGTTGCAGTGTGTGTGATGTGTGTAAATTGTTTCTGTGGTCACTCATAGCAGCATTCCTCACATACTGCTGACCAAACATCAGGAAATCAAACACACCCTCCTCCCAACACACACACACACACACACAGTGTTGACAAACTGCAGCTGTTTCTTCCACAGTTTCACTGTTGCGTTTAAGATCTGTGGGAAAACCAAACTTGTCTCCTGACTCCTTGTCTCCTGTCTCCTTGTCTCCTGACTCCTTGTCTCCTGACTCCTCTCTTCCTCTCCTTGTCTCCTGACTCCTTGTCTCCTCTCCTTGTCTCCTGTCTCCTTGTCTCCTGACTCCTCTCTTCCTCTCCTTGTCTCCTGACTCCTTGTCTCCTCTCCTTGTCTCCTGTCTCCTTGTCTCCTGACTCCTCTCTTCCTCTCCTTGTCTCCTGACTCCTTGTCTCCTCTCCTTGTCTCCTGACTCCTTGTCTCCTCTCCTTGTCTCCTGTCTCCTTGTCTCCTGCCTCTTGTTTTCTTGGCTCTTCTTCAGTTTCCAGTTGGATTTTGAGGTTTGTGGTAGCAAAGAAATGAAGACGCCCCATTGCTGTGTGTGTTCATGTGTGTGTGTGTGTTTGTGTGTGTGTGTGTTCATGTGTGTGTGTGTGTGTGTGTTCATGTGTGTGCGTGTGTGTTCATGTGTGTGTGTGTGTGTGTGTGTTCGTGTGTGTGTGTGTGTTCATGTGTTTGTGTGTTCATGTGTGTGTGTGTTCATGTGTTTGTGTTCATATGTGTGTGTGTGTTCATGTGTGTGTGCGTGTGTTCATGTGTTTGTGTGTTCATGTGTGTGTGCGTGTGTTCATGTGTTTGTGTGTTCATGTGTGTGTGTGTGTGTGTGTGTGTGTGAATAGGCCAAACTCCAGCAGAGAGGAGGGGGGGAGGTGTGAGAATTTATTGCCGAGCTAAACTCTTATCTTCCTACGGAGGGAGGACACAAAGTCCACATTACGTAAAGAGCAGTGTGTGTGTGTGTGTGTCAGAAATATAAAAATGTAAAGAGCGCGGAGGATGGCGTTGTTTCATAAAACCTTTAATTAAAAGCATGAATGTTGCAGGCAAGGAGAGGACAGAAGAAACATCGAGGGGTCCTCAAATGTGACGTCTGTCTGTGAGCCAATTGGAAAAGAGCATTTTCTCTGCACATAATAAAGTGACCATCAGCCAATCAGAGCAGAGCAAAGGATCAGGTACGTGCCAGCAGGAGACGTATTTGAGCAACCCTGCCTCCTAGAAATATATGAATCTCTTGTGTGTTGTTTGTAAAGAAGACGCCACCAGAAGTTTCTTTCATGAGACTTCATCAGGATGTTGGCAGATCTCCAGCTCCATGTGTCAGACGAGGGATCCAGCCTGACAGCAGTGATGAACGTCAGTCATCATGAGACCACGAGGCTCTGCTGTTTCCTCTCCGGTGACTCTCAGTCACGGCCTGCTGACTCCAACACACCCAGCTAAAATTAACCAGCGTCGGTATCCACCTGCATGACGTCATCACGGAGCGTCCAGTCCACACCGTCCTGCTGGGGTCCACCAGGAAACCTCACTGCCTCTGAGCTTATCTTGTCAGAACATCTCACACCATGATCACGTTTAAATTTAACAGCTGAGTGTGTCAGAGCGTCACATGACATGTTACCACAATGTCTCCATCACCTTCCTGTGTTTCCTGTCACAAACTCAGACCGCTGTGGAGAAAACCGAACTCCGCCGAGGCGCCACATGGTTATTCAGCGTGATCACTCCATGATGACATGCATCATGAAATACATAAATCAAGAAAAGCATATAAATAGTGAGGTTGGTCAGCAGCACATGGAAGAGCGTTAGTGCTAACAGCTGGTAGTTAACAGCAGTAACAGGCTAGTACTAGTAGTTTAATAACCTGAACAGGCTGTGTTGCTGTTAGGATTTTTGGATTTCAGTGTACCTGCCAGCAAAAGAGGCTTTGCAGTTTTGTTAATTTGTGTAAAACTACTTGAGATCATCATCCCCAAGTTACAACCAGGAGGCTGAACAGTTTTGATTGTAGTACGTCGTTAAATTTCAGCTATTAGTGAGCAGCAGTTTTCCCCTGCTTCCAGTATTTGTGCTAAACTAGGCTAAACACATGGAGGACCTGTCTTTGTTTCCATGATCATTGGTCTTGACTATATTGCCATGTATAAGCTTTTTATACTGAAAGTGTAAATGACTTGATGGAGGCTTCTTGCTGTGTCACTTGCAGAATGACCTCATATCTGAAGCAGGAGAAATGTGCTGAGTGTCCACCACAGTGTTTGTCAGAGTGGTCAGCAGAGACCCTCTGGGTCCTTCAGGGGGTTTACAGCTCAGTGAAGAATAACTTCATTTCACCATAATTTCATTTTCTAGAAATTATCCCTGTCAGAGAATGTACAGATGACTAACATACAGTGTAATCACAGGCTTCTCTCACCACCATTGTCTCCCACATACAGTGTAAACATTAAACTCAACAACCTCAGTCCTCCCACAGACTCCAGGACTGAATCTGATCAGCTCCAGTGTGTTTGGCTCCTTTACCAGACTGACCCCCATAACATACAGTACTACAGTAATACTGTGAGCTGTGGGCAGTTTCACAAAGATGATCTCCACTCACACAAAGTTTGAGAAAAGTCAGGACAGATTTTCTTTCTCATGTTTTTCCTGTGAGCTCTTGGGAGGTTCTGACCCCGGGTTGGAGACCACTGCCCGTAAAAGGATTAGAGATCTCATCTCTGTGTGTCCTGTACAGAGGTAGCCCCAGGACAGGTTTAGCCTAGCTTAGCACAAAGACTGGAAACAGGGGGAAAACTGCTAGCCTAGCTCCACGAAAAGAGAAAAACATCCCCCTTCAGTTACTCCAAAGCTGTGTGATTTACTAGCTGCTAGCTAACCAGCTGGTCATCAGTTCATCCTGTAGTCAGTAATGTATATAATGTACATATCTTTTTACTTCATTTCTTATTGCATGTATTATTTTAAATAGTTCTTCATCTGTTTCCTGCCTCCTCAGACTGTAACATGTGATTATCCCCTCCGGAGATCAATACAGTCTCATCTGATCACGCACAGTTTTTAATGGGAAAGAACAAAAATGTGTTTTCACTGAAGGAGATGATGGCTGCACACTCAGCAGCAGAGACGCAAACAGTGCGGCACAAAGAAGAGCGCTCAGGTCCCCAGAACCGGAGACGGGATCCTGCTGACGCTCTCATCAATACTCAGTCTCGGTCCTCCCGTCTGTCTCCTGGTTCACACAAATGTCAGTGTGAATAAATCTTTTCTGTTGACACACTCTCTCCACAGGGAGGTCAGAGGTCACAGCAGTAGTCGGTAGTTTCTGACCCTCAGAACTCCCTGACCAGGTGAAGAAGCACGTCTGGACATTGAAAGTCCGTTCTACATTCATACTGTCAGCGTCTGCGTCTGTCTCTGACAAACAATGGATGTGCAGTTTATTGAAGTAAAAGTACTCTTCATGCAGAATGGCCCATTTCAGAATACAATATATTATATTATAATTAAGTATCAGGTCTGTCACAGACGAGAGTAAGCTGCCATGTTGATCTGATGTAAAACGCACAGTGTGAGCGATGAGGTTGGTTTGGAGGGAAACTGTGGATTTGAACACGAGGAGCCGACAGGTAGAGACGGTTCTCATTCGACAGAAAACTGCTCTGAGGTCAGACCACGCCTCCTGCTCCGTCTCCCTTCCTCTCTTTAACTTCTCTGTCTTCTGTTTCTACAAACCCGCCTCCCTCCCCCTCCTTAACCCCCCAGGCAAGTTTCCCTCCCTCCCTCCCTCCCTCCCTCTCTCTCTCTCTCTCTCTCTGTGTCTCACCTACGCAGGGTGTCTCTCGCCCGGTCCCGCGGGTTTGGCAGGCCGGGGTGTTATTGTGCTCTGCGGTTGTGGAGGAACGAAGCGAATGAACCTCCAGCACGCTGAGTCATCAATCAACAGAATCTGTCACCTAAATCATGGGACGAGTCATCATGGGGGGTGCACGGGGGTGTGTGTGTGTGTGTGTGTTTGTGTGTGTGTGAGAGAGAGTGTGTGTGTGTGTGTGTGTGTGTGTGTGTGTGAGAGAGAGTGTGTGTGTGTGTGTGTGTGTGTGTGTGTGAGAGAGTGTGTGTGTGTGTGAGAGAGAGTGTGTGTGTGTGTGAGAGAGTGAGTGTGTGTGTGTGTGTGTGTGTGTTTGTGTGTGTGTGTGTGTGTGTGTGAGAGAGAGTGTGTGTGTGTGTGAGAGTGAGTGTGTGTGTGTGTGAGAGAGTGAGTGTGTGTGTGTGTGTGTGTGTGAGAGAGTGTGTGTGTGTGTGTGTGTGTGTGTGTGAGAGAGAGTGAGTGTGTGTGTGTGTGTGTGTGTGTGTGTGTGTGTGTGTGTGTGTGTGTGAGAGTGTGTGTGCATGAGTGTGCGTGTGTGTGTGTGAGTGTGTGTGTGAGTGTGTGTGTGAGTGTGTGTGTGTGTGAGTGTGTGTGTGTGTGTGTGTGTGTGTGTGTGTGTGTGTGTGTGAGTGTGTGTGTGTGAGAGTGTGTGAGTGTGTGTGTGTGTGTGAGTGAGTGTGTATTGGTGTGGCCAAATGTCATCACAACAATCAGAGGAGGGAAATAAAATCCTTCAGGGTGAGAACATTTTTCTGCTCCTCTCTTCTTTAAAGGCCATTTAGTTCAAGCCAACAGTCGTTTTATTATCAAATGTCAGTCATTTGTAAGTTGTTAAATTCCAGAAGTTCACACAGAAGGTTAGATTCAGGAGATTTTAGTGGATTTAGCAGGCTGCAGTAATAAAAAAGCTTTTTGTGCAGATTTATAATACAATTATATAATTAAATAATTATTTAAATTTATTATTATTTATTATTTATTTATATAATGAGTGAATAATCTTGGTGTTCACTATATCATTTAGTATCACTTAGTACCAACAATGTAAAATTACTGCATTAGTGGTGGAAGAAGAACTCAGATCTTTTTAAAGTCTTCAGCTCTCCAGGGGTCAGCCATCTTTTACCTTTAGGGACTTTTATTTTGAAAATACAAAATGAGTCCAGGGAAATTACTAAAACGGCAACAGAATAAATTATACAAGTGAGGCACAATGGAGAGGACTGAACGTGTTCTGGTCTGACCATCATCAGAGGACTGAACGTGTTCTGGTCTGACCATCATCAGAGGACTGAACGTGTTCTGGTCTGACCATCATCAGAGGACTGAACGTGTTCTGGTCTGACCGTCATCAGAGGACTGAACGTGTTCTGGTCTGACCATCATCAGAGGACTGAACGTGTTCTGGTCTGACCGTCATCAGAGGACTGAACGTGTTCTGGTCTGACCGTCATCAGAGGATTGAACGTGTCTGACCGTCATCAGAGGACTGAACGTGTTCTGGTCTGACCGTCATCAGAGGACTGAACGTGTTCTGGTCTGACCATCATCAGAGGATTGAACGTGTTCTGGTCTGACCGTCATCAGACTGAACGTGTTCTGGTCTGACCATCATCAGAGGATTGAACGTGTTCTGGTCTGACCGTCATCAGAGGACTGAACGTGTTCTGGTCTGACCGTCATCAGAGGACTGAACGTGTTCTGGACTGACCGTCATCAGAGGATTGAACCTGTTCAGGACTAACTGTCATCAGAGGACTGAACGTGTTCAGGACTAACTGTCATCAGAGGACTGAACGTGTTCTGGTCTGACCGTCATCAGAGGACTGAACGTGTTCTGGACTGACCGTCATCAGAGGATTGAACCTGTTCAGGACTAACTGTCATCAGAGGACTGAACGTGTTCTGGTCTGACCGTCATCAGAGGACTGAACGTGTTCTGGACTGACCGTCATCAGAGGATTGAACCTGTTCAGGACTAACTGTCATCAGAGGATTGAACGTGTTCTGGTCTGACCATCATCAGAGGACTGAACGTGTTCTGGTCTGACCGTCATCAGAGGACTGAACGTGTTCTGGACTGACCGTCATCAGAGGATTGAACCTGTTCAGGACTAACTGTCATCAGAGGACTGAACGTGTTCAGGACTAACTGTCATCAGAGGACTGAACGTGTTCTGGTCTGACCGTCATCAGAGGACTGAACGTGTTCTGGACTGACCGTCATCAGAGGATTGAACCTGTTCAGGACTAACTGTCATCAGAGGACTGAACGTGTTCAGGACTAACTGTCATCAGAGGACTGAACGTGTTCTGGTCTGACCGTCATCAGAGGACTGAACGTGTCTGACCGTCATCAGAGGATTGAACCTGTTCAGGACTAACTGTCATCAGAGGACTGAACGTGTTCTGGACTAACCGCCATCAGAGGACTGAACGTGTTCTGGACTGACCGGCATGCTTTATACAGACATTTTCCAAAATTCAGTCTGAATTTGAATTGAAGTTAACATGAAGTTTAGTGAGACCGGCCCACCAGCAGCAGGAAGTTAATGTCCACGTTGTGTCCTCCTGGTCCGTCTGAAGCCGAGGCCCCTGTGGTCTGACTGTACTCCGGTCTCATTGGCCCATTTTTTGATAAAAATAACAAATTACATTTAATCTGAATGTTTCTGCCCAGTTTCATCTGAAAACTTCAAACATAAAAACTCTGCAGAGCTGCACCTTGCTCTTTTTGGACTTTTGGAGTTTTAATTCCAGTGTCGACGTCACAACGTGGCAGCCACTCGTGGCCTGGCCTGGCATGGCCTGGCCTGGCATTGTATGGGTTTCACCGGTTGGCTGGCACTGGGTACAGAGCAGCGCCTGTAAGAGCATTAAGATCTTTGGGCATTCTTTGATGAGAATTAATAAACACAGAACCGCTGGGCGACGTAACAGCACAGTGCTGATTGTTTCTGAGGAATAAAACCTGTAAAGAATCTAAATGATCCCTCCTGGCTGCCGTCCTCCGCTCGCAGCTGTTAGGTAACCGCTTGCTCCTCGGTGGCGTCGGAGCTAAAGGGTGTCGACCAGCAACTCACACAATCATGATTCGGGTGTATTTAACGAACGCTGTTTAAAAACTTCCTGTTTGGTGAGTTGTTTGCCAATCAGCTCAGCCTCGTCCCGTAAAAGGCGGCAGGGTTTTGCAGAACTACCTGACCACAGGACATCAATAAAGAACAACTGTCTCCATCTCCAGGAGATTTCAAAATCTGCCGCGCTGAAGCAACAATAGCCGCGTTTCAACACGTCCAGCAGCTGCAGGTGAAACTCTGACGTCTGACCTTCTGGTTCACTGTGACCTCTGGATGCGACTGATGGAGCGACCAAACAGCTTTTATATGCTGAACATCCAAACTGTGAATGTAGAAGAAGTTTCTGAATATGGTTTTAATGTTTTATTTATTTTATGTTAGTCTGGTTTCTACGTTTCACTGAAAGACAAAACTGTTGAAGTTGAATTCTCCAACATGATCTTTCCTTCATGTAATAAAGACCTAGACATGGTTCTTACTGTGCATGTATGTCAACGTTTGTGTGTTTATTCATGTTTTTTAACATTCAAAGTCAAATAACCAACTTGTGGAAAGTTTGCAGAACAGCTTTGAAAAGGTCTGAAGGGAGCTCCGGTGGGACGGCATCACATACACATACAGTACGTCCGTCTATGTAGCAGGGTCAGCGACGCTCAGGGATCCAGGGTTGAACCAGGCTCCACTTTTTCTGCAACACAACATCTGACAAGACGCCGCGTCGACAACCCTACAGCCGTGCACAGCAGTGATTTGAGCTAAATGCTAACATCAGTATAAGTGCATGGGGTGTGTGGTCAACGTGCTGCAGAGCGTCAGCAGCAGCGCCTCTGCATCTGGGCCCAATCTCACTCAGGGGACCACATGTCCTGCTCGGTATAAATACAAACACTAAAAGGGTCACATGGACTGCGGCCGTAACAAAATGACAAATTTAAATGTGTTGTTGTTTTAACTGTGGTTAAAATACATTTGCTGTGTTTAATATGAAAAAGAAGTGATTTCTGTGGCACAGTGTAATACTGTTTTAAATCATAGTGTTCCTGTACTACTACTCTAATAATCCAATAATATTAGTTGAATGTCGCATTATATTCTACAATATTTACTGTAATAAACCTTTAGTATTCTAATGATACTCCAATAATGTTTCTCTGAAACTCACTCATGTCAAGAAGAAGAACGTATTTTTCTGTCATCACAAGAATAAAAAAACATCTTGTCCTCTCTGGCTTTCCGTAGCTGGAGGTCAAACGTTTGAACTTTCATTCATCTCTAACAGGAGGGTGTTGTGTGAGTTCATTAATCCCAGCAGGCGTGGTCATGATCGTGATCTGCTGGAATTAGAAACTCTGCTTATCCACCGCAGCTTGCTGCCAGTCTGTGATCAACACCACACACACACACACACACACACACACACAGAAACAAACACTTAGCTGCCTTTAAATAGTAGAAACCCTGAAACAATGAGGAGGAAATCTGAGAGCTGCTGGAGGATTTTGTTTACGGCTCTCATGACTCCTGAAACGCCGCCTCTCTGAGTGTTTTCATGATCTTGTCATCGGCTGTATCTGCTGCTCTGCGGTTCACCACTGTCCTGTTAAGTTACCAGAGTTTTCTCTGCAGCTCAAAGCTGTAATTGTGGTGCAGAAACAATCTGTGGAAAACAAACAACCTCCTGTGAGCGAGGCCCAGCAGCTCCTCTTTAATCTGCTGACTGATTGAATAAAAATCTGAGTCCTGTTGTGTGATTTTCAAACCAGTCATTACTTTTTTACAACGCTGACGGTTGTTTGGATGGATGGAGCGAGCTAATAGCGCTGCTAATAGCACCGACAGCCAATCAGGAGGAGGGGAGGGAAGTGTGATGCTACGGAGGTGTCGTGATGTGGCGCGTTGCCCGCACAGGTGTGCGACGGTGGGGCTGATGTGGGGCGTAACCACGGCAACACATTAATGCAGTGTCATTATGGGCTCAGCGTGGTAATTGTCTCGTGTCACAGCACAGACGGCGAGACGATGTAATCCAGCAACACCTTTACCTGAGACGCTGTCTGAGGTTTGTTGAGTGGGGGGGTGGGGATGATGTCATGCTGCTTGGCGACCCCGCCCGCCTCACACGTGAACTCACTGGGAGCTCTAACTGGTGCAAACTGGGCAGTGAGAGGTCTCAACAGGTGGGGTTAACAAAGGTTTGCAGAAGCACTTTTATGTTCCTGCCCAGGTTTTAAACTCTATCCTTGTTTCTGTTAATGTTGCTTTTTGTTGCGTACTTTTATTTTGAAGTTTCTGTGTTGGAGGTGCAGCATCTTTTGGAGACTGGTCGTCCTCGTGTCCCGCTCTCATTAGATAACTGATACAGATTCAGCTGTGATTCTTCCAGTTAGTCAGCGAGTGTCGCTGGGTTTTTGGGTAAAGCCTGCAGTTACAGCTGCATTGTCACGTGACAATAACACACCAAAGTTATTATTGTCGACTAAAACACACAAGCTGGACCATAATAAAAGCAAAAAAACAAAAACAAATGCTGAATGTTGAAAGTCCATCGTCTGTGCTTCTTCTTCATTCCACTTTAAAAATACCAGCAGTGTGACCAGAAACACCAGAAGCAGAACTGAGACTTCAACTGAAACTAATAAAAACCACACAGGAGATGAAAATGGCACTTTTCACCCTCAAACATTGAATGGACATCTGATGTTTTTATCAATAAAACTACAAGCAAATACGTGCATGGGAAACATTGTATTTACAACATGTATTTAATAGATGTCAGCCTTAATGTTGTGTTCTGTCCACATATTTGGACAACTTGTATTTAGATGCTAGATGTTTTGTCTCAACCACAGAGAAGATGATGCGACAAGAGGACACAGAAAGTTAGAAGACGGACAACATGGAGGACAATAAGACCAAACAATAGGAAGGAAAAGACAGTGAGACGATGTAGAGGACGACACAGCAAGACAGCGGGACAACAGAGATATCCGAGACCAGCTCACAGTTCAGCCCTGAAAACATGACCACATCTGTCCTGTAATGATTTCAGCTCTGTGTCCCACATCATCCGTCAGTAAACAAAGCCACTGAAATGCTGAAACCATCCGTCTGCTGGGAGGACACGCAGCTCTAATCCCTCCGATCCCTCACGGGAACGCCAGCCTCACTCTGAGTCTTGCAGTGGAAGTCAGTCCTGTTGGCTTCATCGCCCGCTATCGCTACGATTTATGTGACGGCATCATCCTTAACCTTCTCTTCCCAGGCATCAACGCGCCCGTACGGAGAAGTCTACAGTTCAGAGGTCATGATAACAGATGATGCAGAAATTAAGCAACATGCATTAAATGTCCCTCCTTATCTGAGCTGTAAATTCAGAGGAGACACTGAGGTGTAGAAGTGAGTCTGGAAGCTGCTGCTGCGTTTAGTGAAAAATCAGTCCTGCCACTGAAACATGTGCATCTCAGTTTACAGTCAATCCTTCAAAAAAATAACTTCTTAGTCTTTAACCAGTCATATGTGTCCATTACTGAACCTGTGAGACACTTATTGAGTCTTAAATATCTTTGTTTTAAACGAGCCAGTCAGGTGCGATTGTTTAAACCTGTTAACAATACAAATCAACTTGTTGAAGGATTGTCAGTTTATGCTTCTCATGTGTTAGCATTAGCGTTACATCACAGAGTGAACATCCAATAATACTGACTTTCTGCTGTTCTGACTCTGCTGACCATCTGGTGAAAAACTCTTCTCTCTGCTACACAATAAAAAAAGATTTACAGTTTCTGAAGACATTTCCACAGTGTCTCCTGCTCATCTGCCACGTAGACTACATGTTTAGGTTTTATCAGCAGTAGTCACTCAACATTAAGTGTTAGTTAACTACAAAAATGAAACTGCTGGCTGTGTTGGTAATTATGCAACACAAGCAGAAGTCTCTACCTCGGCCAGAGATAGATCTCCACACAAAGAAAACACTTGTTGCTTTTATATCAGCACACATTCAGCTCAGCTAAGAGTTAATAAATCAGAATCCATCAGTTACTTCTCAGCACATGACATTTATATTAAGGTCACCATTTTGATTTCTGCTTATGGTGCAGTCGACTTTAGTTGGAGGTGAAATCATCTCACCTCATGAGCAGTTTTATGGCTCCTTTAGGTTGTTAGGTGACAAAGTGTCGGATGTTTTTGGAGTTTAACTGTTTTGTGTTCTGGAGAACCGGAGAGCAGCAGTGAATCAGCACAAACACTAAACTCTCAAGAAGCAAGAAGTGGTTTCACCAACTTCCTCTTTCAGGTTTGCCAACAGAAGAAGAGACGAGAAAGTGAGACACATGACGGACAGCGGGGGGGGGGGGGGCTCGAAGACCAGAAAATAAAAACAAACCCTGCAGAGTCATGTTTGGCTGAATCCTCTTAAGGACCATGTGCCTGCTCGTCATCAGTGCGTCTAACAATAACCCAAACACTGAGCTCAGTACAGTCAGAGTTATATAAGAGGCTGCTAGCAGGCTCTAACAGCTACCAGCAGGAGCTATAAAGAGCTTAAAAAACCTCCAGTCACCATGAAAAGCAGTTAAAACAATGCTCCACGTCACCAAACTGGTTCACAGGCCTGAAGCTCACAAACCAAACTTCATTCAGTTGGGACCCTGAAGAGCCAAAATCCAGAGGCAACCTGGGCCTCCTTCTGTAACTCAGTCCAGTCTCTCCTTCAGCATTTCTTTTATTCGGGTATTCATGAGGTTTACTTTCCATATTCTGAGACAAATACATTTCTACACAGATGTTGTGATTAGACGTTGAAACCTTTGTGAGTTTAAGTTTGTTGGATGGATTAGTATCTGCATTCGAATACATCTGGTTCCTTTCAAAAGAGTCGAAGGTACAAGCTTGTGTACATAAAGACTTTAACTTTAACTACAACTCCCAAGGTGCATTTCAGCAAGAATGGTCACATCACCAAGCTTAAGGATAAAACTGAAAACAAAAAATCTGCCACTTAAAACACTTTATATTCTGGGCCGATGTTGAGTGAAGTTAGTAACTATGGCAAAGTGACTACCGCTCTGATTCCCGCCCCTGACAGGCTTCTTCTCCGTGGCAACAGCTGCCGAGGCTCATGGGTATTGTAGTATTTAGAGCCGTCGGACAAACTGATGGACAAAACATAATTTCTCAGAAATAAAGTGTAACTAATTCAAAGTGGAGGTCAGCTCATGAACCCATTTCATGTTTCTTTCAATGATCTCCTCCCTGTTACTGAGCACAGAAACTCATCCAGGTTTATGTTCTGACCTCCAGTTTGTATCATTTACACTTTGTTTCTTCTGTCAGTTTGGCGGTACCCATGAGCCTCAGCTGCTGTTGCTATGGAGACGAAGCCAGTTGCTTGTTGTTGACACGAGGACAAGCTTGTTGAGTTTATTCATCTGACCTTTTGTTTTGGTCGATGATGTTCTGACTGAGCGCTCGCTCGGGAGCAGCCCTGACATCTCCTGTCCCCGTTGTCATGACAACGAGCTGTCCGTCAGCACTGGGTGGGCGAGGACTGACCTATGATCATATCATGTTGTCCTATGGAAAGCTGTGGGTGTTTCATGTGGGGCGATCTCAGCAGCAGACTCATGTCACTGACCTTTGACCTTTAATGAGAACCAAACAGAGACCTTTGTGGAACTAATGAACACGACATGACCTTTAAAGAGCCAAACCAATCATTTCTGTTGTTTTCTTTGTTTTGTTTTCCTTTGTCTCGTCGGTTTTGTCCTTCGTTCCCTCTTTCTCCAGTTTTGTTTCCTTATGCGTGCATTCATGGATCCTTAGCTCTTCTTCATTTTTATGTAGATGATGTTTGACCCCGAGACGTGAACCAGTAACAATCACAAGAAGACAGCACTTTGTTTTAAAGAGTCACAAGCTGAGATACACATTCCAGATAAGTGAATTCATAATGATTTAAAGATCCAAGTGAGCTTCACTGTCGCTGTTTCTGACCACAACATCCAGAGAAATAAATAACAACATAAACATGTACAAATATATAATTTAACAGGAGAGAGAACCATAAAACCAGAAGGAAATGCCATGTAAGACAACACTATGGTGTTTTTTAAAGGTTGAGGTACTTGTTACAGACTCTAGTATTGGTCAGACTCCTCAAATCCTACATTTCCCACAATGCATCTGTATAGTGTCTTTCATTAGAGGCCCCCTGCCTGATAAACAGCCACGCCTTCACACTCCACACCTCCATAATGACATCATGACAAGTCACAAAATGTTGTCACAGAACGTCTCAGTAAAACACACAACATCAGCTGGTGGTGTCTTCAGCTCTATGAAACTGTGTTCTGGTTCTGTTCAGACTCTCGCAGCTCTGTGCTCGGGTTAAGATCCTGGTCTAAATGAATCCAGAATGACTCTCTCTGACTTGAGACACGACGTGATAAACTTTTGACTGAAACCATCGTCTCACCGACATTAAAGAGTTTCTGTTGTCTGAACCTCAGACAGACTCAGGACGGGAACTCTGGTCTCTGGAGTCCAGTCCTGAACTGTTAACCTCCTCCATCCCCCCAACCTCTGACCTCTGACTTCTGACTCCGGTGTGCTTCATAAATGTGTTCTTTCATTCACAAACAAAAAGTTTTTCATGTTTTTGTCCATCAAGAGCAGTTTGACACTTTAACATATAAACACACACCTGTGATTACGGATCAGGTAAATTATGAATCATTAAATACACAAGCAGTTAGTGATCTACAAGTAGCTTTGAAGCAAAATAAATGTCCTGATATAACCACTGAATTAAACAGGATGTTAAACA